>NW_010531302.1:0-36925 GCF_000687285.1 Phaethon lepturus | reverse complement strand
ATGCCGAGTCTTTGCATTAAATTAACCACTTAATTGACACATCTTTTCCAGAGATAACAATTTATAGGAAGAAAATCGTCTGTATGAAAGTGAAAATGATACACAACTAACAGTTTTCCGTACCCTCTCCTCACAAAGCTGATTTCTGCAGTTATTCAGGTTTGACATAATTAGTCTACAGGGTGGTTTGTTTTTTTTTTTCCATTTGGGGGGAAAAAACCACTGCTGCTTTTATGTTTATTACTTTAAGGTTTTATAGTAATGCTACATTGTAGTGACATCTGCTGGGAGAGATCTGAGTGAAACATCTGAAACGATGGCTGCTGCCTGTCAACTCTTGTCTTTGAGTCAACAGCATGTGCCTGGGGTGGCAGTCTGGGATGAGCCATGGTTTGTAGCTCTCCTGGAGGGCATCTGCTGTCATTCCTTTCTGAGGAGCCTGACTCCCCTACCAGATTTACTGAACCTCAGAAACTCGCTAGAATGTCATTATACATTTAGATCTCCTAGCTGGGACTTAAATTCACAGCACCAAAGAGCCTAGGTAGATGCGTAAAATAAAGATGGAAGCTCTTCAGGACGGTGCATCGCAGAAATTAGTCCTCTCCACAAGATTTTGATCTATTTTAATTGATCTACATCTATGTGTTTACCACTTTGCAATGCTAATTCGTGACTGGATTCATACCTGTTTGTTTACCGTGTACAGGGGATTTTCCTGTATAATGAATCTTCTCAGGACCAGCTTCCAAATGTAAACAAACAAGCTGATTGATTCTTCAGCTGAAATAGTGTATGGGGAGCTACAGCTTCCTCCCACCCCCAAGCTGAATGCAGTTTCCAGGACTAGTACCAAGTTGTATCTTTTCAGTTTTCAAATTATGTGGAGAACTGTGGGAAAAAAAGCAAATATTTTTTGACAAGAGTGAGAAGCGGAGGCATCATGAACTTATTCTTGGGCTGCTGTAGTCCTATTTTTGCTTGCATCTAGTATAGTTCTCTGATTTGTAGTTTTGATGTATTTGTCTTGAGATTTGCCTCAAAACAAGCTGGATACTTGAGCTTCAGAAATAGCTATAATTATTGTGATTTCTGTCCTGGATGCTGCCTCTCGGAGACTTTGTGAAGATTTATGTAAAACAGTTCCCTGGACAAGATCACAAGGTTTTTGACTGTTCTTAAAGCTACAGAAACCTATTTTTTCACTTAAATTCTCTGCCATTATTTCTTCATTCAATTAAGGAAGTTCTTGGAAGTGACACCAAAGCTCTAAGGGCTTCACATAGTTATCTGCAGTCTCCCCTCCTCCCCACCCCTTTTCCTTGCTCTGAAGGCTGTGTCCTGGTGCAGGATGATGATTCTGGGTGAGGTTATATTTCCATTGATACCAGTAGTGCCAGATATATTCTCCCTGTATCTAGGTATACATACAATCCATCCATAAAAGCTGTGTGATGTTCAAGATTTAATTAATTGCTGTAGACAAAGAAAACACATTTTCTGGCTTCTGAGCAGTACAGCTCTGGAAAAGATGAAAGACCCTGAAATTACCTCCCTTTGTCTTTCCTAAGTAAGGGCTACTTTTATTTCCCAGACTGACAGACATTAAGCTAGCAGCCTCTCCGTAACAGCAAAGCCATGTAACAATGAGGCTGTGCCAGCAAAGATCAATAACTGCCACTTAGTTGAAGGGTAACAGTCTGTTCCTACCTGAACCAGTAGTTTACCCATGACAAATAATCCTTGAAGATAATCAGATCACATCACTTGATTTAATTTACTTCCTACAGCAGGAGTATTTGTTCAACGGACCACAAACCCCTCTGGTTTAGCATGGCTTCATATATACTTGTTCATTCATCTTATTCCAGACTATTACATTTTGTTTCTATTACTTATATCTACAATTTCTTGCTGTATATTATTAATTTTTTTTTCCTTTAAAACATTCCATACTTCAACTCCCTACAGCAAATCCCTAGGATAGTGAGCACCAGCTTCCAAAGAGATAAAACTCAAAATAAGTTCTGACGGTGTCATTTAATATCATCTGATGAGAGACTGGTTATGGTCTGTCTGCACCCTTTCTGCTGCTCCTGGCAGACTCTTCCATCCAAGAAAACTTTTGCAGTCAACTTTCTGTGGAAGCTACTGCAATGTCTTGCCCTATGTTTTCTTGAGAGCTAAGAGAAAACTCAAAATGTAGGAGCCAGGCCAGCCTATCTTCCTTTCATTGATATTCTGCTGCTGTCCTTAGATTCTTCATTGTTGGATAATGAACTTTTAAACTTGTAATAATGCTTGATCTTTATGCTTCTACTTATTTATCTAAAGAATGTTTTACTTTTTAATAATTTACCTATGAAACAGCACAATTAATTTTATGTATCTTCCATTAAGTGTAATATTATTGTTTAGCTGTGTAGGTTATCATCCCTTACAACATAGCACCTGGTATCAAATGAGTTAATGCTGTTGGTCTGCACAGAAACTATTTTTATGATGAAAATAAAATTGCTTTGAAAAAAAGTAGTTTAATTGAAATCCCAATTAAAGGGTAAAATTATGTTATTGATTATGATCAAAATGTCCCAGACGCTGATGAATTCATCAATTCCTGTTTTAGACGTGTTATAAATCTTTTAGGGGAGGCAGGGGAATGTGAATGAGATGAATATTTTCAAATTATAGTGGCACATTGCTTTTTATATGTAAGTTTTTTGGTCTTTCCAATGTACCTGTGAATGGAAACAGCTTTTTAAGAGCTGCTGTAGAAAAATAACACACAATAAAACCTACATTATAAATCAAGCTGAAATCAAACTGTTCTATGCCAATAAAAAGTATGTTTAAAAAATCATGACAAACTGTTTCAATGCTTGCTGAAAAATTATTTCAGTAGTTACTCTGCTAGAGGAAAAAATATGTAGTAAGTAAGTGTACAAGATTTAGCTTTCAAGTATAGTGAGGAATTAGTCCAATATTTTTTAAGTACTGTAAGTTGCAACATCCTTCATTCCAGTTTCCAGGTCAAGAGTCATAAAGCAATATTTATTTCCTGCATTAATTTGAAGATTATCTATGAATCTGTATTGTAGACCTATAGCATTGTTATTTGTGGCAATGAGAAAGTCTTAAGAATAGAAACTACTCATCAGTAATCATATTTACCAATATGATGTACAGCACCTTACCATAGGTGGGAAATCTATTTTTTTCTGCATCTTTTTTCCTATTTTTTTTTCTATTTTTTCTGGGAAGTCTTTCTTTTTCTGCATGGAGGAGGTGGATTGTAAATTGGATACATTTTGGAAGGTACCTTACCTCCATCTAAGTTCCTGGAGTAATCAGGCTTCTTGGGCAGGGTCTGAGCACAGCTAAGCACAGCATCAATTTCAATTCAAAACACACCTTGCAATACCAACCTTCTACACAGGTTAGAGCTGTGGTTAGAGCTGGGTGGTTAGAGCGCACCAACAGAAAGCCATAAATAGGGAAACTCTCTGTGTGTAGAACTCTCGGCATCCATAAATGGATTCCAAGGTCCTAGCCAAGCTAGGACAGGGAAACTGGACATCCCTACAGTTGGAGCTGGCACCTTCTGTAGCAATACACGATTCATGTGGCAATAGAGACAGCTTCTGTAAGTGCCGAGGCTGGTGTCATTTGTAGGCTGTGATTGCTTTGTGCACGCAGTGACCCAGATGCTGTGGTGAGAGTGGAAGAAGCCCCCCCCCGGTCCTCTCTGCAGCTTAGAGTTTCTTTCTGGAAAGAAGTTGTAGCTTCTAGGGTGACCATGGCATGGAAATTGGCACTGCTGCTTCCAGATGAGTGCTCGAATCACTATACTATTGTATAAAAGGAGGACTCTTTCCATAACTGAAATAAAACCACTGTCGGTGTGCTGCTAGCATAGTTTTGCATGGTCATTTTTAAAGTATTGAATATCTTTTATGTTTTTGGTATTGCTTACAAAATTTTACAGTTGTGAGGATTGTTCCTTCTTGAACAGAGAGTGAGGTTCCTTGGGCTGTGATTCATGACAGGACGTACCTGATTAAGATACTACTCCTGTTGCTTGTGCTGCTTGTTACCCCTGCGCTCTTTCCATTTTAAGGGGTTTATGACTGTTCTGTATAAATTACACTGAGAAACTGATCATGTTTTTGAGAGAGTTTTTTGACAAGGTTGTTTTTTTTTTTTAATTGCCTCAATCAGTTCCTCATGTCATAACCAAGACGACAATCTCCTGCTGCAGCAGTGGTGAGAGTGGCAACGTCATAATGTGGTATATTATTCAGAGTGTTTGTAGCACGAAGCTACAGAGGGACTGCTTTTTATAATGATGTCCTTTATTATGGCTTGTCTGCAACATTGAAAATACTAAGCATGCTGTTTTACTTTCTAGAGAACAGATGTTTGGTATACTTGAGTAAAGCTAAGTGTACTGAAGGATGGAACACAAACTGGTGTGTTTCTTTGGTTTGCTATTTAAGGAGGTGCCAGACTGTCCAGAAGAGGATGTGTACATTCTTCACTGCCAGGATATAAGGAGGAAAAGGGAAATAGAAAGAAATGCTTTTTTTATGATACTTGTGGTAGATGGAGCATTTTCCGCAGCTCCTCCCACCCCCCCCGCCATTTAGCCATGTCCATTGTAAAGGTATTTAATTGCTGTGCAATTCTTGGAACAATAAATTGTAAAAAGGAAGATTGAGGGGGGGGAGCATTAAAATTATTCTACTGTCACCAAGAAAAAGAATCAAACTCCAGATTAGAGGAATGCTTATAAATACAGCTGTTTAAGAACAGTTCATGAGTAATAGATATCCTAGGCATGTTAAAGGCAGCAGTAACAGAACTTGTACATGT
Organism: Phaethon lepturus; assembly: GCF_000687285.1. Taxonomy (NCBI): domain Eukaryota; kingdom Metazoa; phylum Chordata; class Aves; order Phaethontiformes; family Phaethontidae; genus Phaethon; species Phaethon lepturus. The sequence continues at coordinate 32,053 of NW_010531302.1, read as the reverse complement.
TCTGTAATCATCTGAATAGACTGTGATATAGCTTATAAGCAACCTGTTAGGTTCCTTAATCAGTTAATTAATCATTTAGTACATTAATTTTCGTAGCCTGTTATGAACTAGTTATAACACCAGTCTTCAAGTGTGTGTGGACATGTGGGTTCCTCAAGAATTAAGAGACTAGTGTGACAATGTCATAATTGTCAGAGATTACACAACAGAGTTGGAGAAGAGTACCTGTTTATTCGGACCACCTCTCTGAAACAAGAGGCCAATAACCCGCTCTGTTCTAGGAATTAGAACTCCTCTTGAGTTTTGAGTTTTAGGCTGGAGAATTTCAGTTCCATTATTTAAAAAGTAATCTCCCAGAAAATTAATGTTCTCCTTGGATCTTCTGAACATGCAAATCAATGTCTCAATCTTCTAGTTCCTGCAGCAAATCCTTCTGAATGTGGCTGTCCCCATCTACTAGTTATGCTAGTGATACTTAGGAATGTCATAGAGCTGGTAGTAACAGACTGAAAGTATTTGGCTGCTGAAATTTAAATTAGAAATGAAGTTGAATCTGGAGTTTGAAACTCCATAAATGAATAAAAATAATAATAGTTTTCTGAATATGATTGGAAACAAAACTTAGCTCTTGGAAAACAGCATGTGTTTTGGTAATAGAAAGAGAGTGCCACTACCAGATAAGTGGCTTTAAGTATGCATGTGCATGAAGGTTTCGGTGGCAGAAGTATTGCAGGTACTGTCCAGACTTTACTTTCACAATCAAATCCAGTTCTCTTTCATCTGTCAAAAGCAGAGTTCACAGTCTACTTACAGCAATTGTCATCTTCAAAGATGTAAAACTATCTAAAGAAACGCTTTTCATGTTTCTGAGGAAATGTTATGCTATAGGTCCAAGGCAGTGTTTGTGGCCACAGAAGCTACCCTTTGGTGCAGGCTCTGAAGGTTTGTTGTAGAAGTTTAGAAGTCTTTGAGTTTGTAAGCAATGTGTCACTCATCTGAATAGTGAGAGGGGAGAAAACACAACTAAGAAGTTTTTTGCTGTGGCTTAAAAGAGAACAAGCTGAAGAGAAACTTTATAATAGCCATTTTTCTGATTGCCTCCATCAATATATATTTTTTTCTGTGGAGATAAGGATTTATTTTTCCTGATTACCTCTGTATTACAGGTTACTGACTCATGCTAGTATTATGATTATTTTAGGCTGGGGTTGCCATTGTTTAGGGACTGTCTGGGCATTGATTGGCTGGTGGTGAGCATTTGGCAGGGTTTTTTTGCATCACTGGAGTTTGTTTTTTCTTTGAGGTTCATTTGGGTTTTTTTACCTATTAAACTGTCTTTATCTCAACCCATGAGTTAGAACTAACTTTTGCTCTTCTGATTCTCTTCCCCATCCTACTGGAGGGGAATGAGCAGCTGTGTGGGGCTTAGCTGCCTACCTGGCCTAACCTTACAACAGCCAAAACAGAGTCAATAGTGGCTTCGCAGTGATAATAGTATATAATGCATGGGACCATGTGATTTTAAACTTTTTTGACTTAAAGTAGAACATTATTGGACAGCAAAGGTTAGTCTACCACATGATAGCTACCCAAATGTATTTTTGTTTTTCAGCTAGTATTTTAATTCAGTCAGAAGATTTGTTCAAACATGAACAAACTAGCAAACAGGAACACATACATAAATTAAGTTGAAATGAAAACAAGCTCTAATCACTGAACAACAAAAAACCGCACTTAACATCAGCTAGTGTTTTCAAAAAGTTGTATTATCTCCCTTTTGATTTTATGCCTCAACAGGGAAGCGCAACTTAGTGGTGTTTTGGGTTGTGTTGGGGTTTTTTTTTGTTTTGTTTTGTTTTGTTTTTTGTGGTTTGGGGGTTTTTTTTGTGAAAATCTGTGGTTTTGAGTATTTATGATTCTGGCTAAAAGAAGAAATACTATACATAATTTTTTTGGTCTTGATATATACTTTACATCTCATTTATAGACTTTAATTTTTGAAACGGGTTTCAAAAGTAACCTGACTGTTTTGGTTGTAATCTATTGAAAGGATAAGAACAGTATTTTTGAAAAGGAATTATGTAGATTGTAATCACAGGCAGCACAAAGGTCACATGCGAAGTATTGGGAGCTTCATCCAGCTTTGTTCAGGGATTGGCAAAACAAAGTTCTGAGGTGACAAAGCAGTAAAGGTGTGTTTTAGTAGAGCTTAAAATCAGGTTTTTTACTATCACAACAGTAACAACTCTTAGTCATTATTGACTTGCATTGTGTTTGTAGCAGGGACCTAGAGGTGAAAGGCTCCACATCTCATTTCCAACCTTCTGAGCCATGTAGTCCTCCATAATTTAATTTGATGCAAAGCAATTATCAGCCAATTGATTTTCGTTGATTGAGCTGTAGGACAGAAACATTCCTGTTGCAGCAGACAAGAACTTTTTCTGGGACAGCCTTCCACCTGTATTCAGAGTAAGCAGAGAAATGTGTAAAGCTAGCTAACTGTATCTTTTAATGACCTTAGACATCATTAGATACTACGTTTCTTGCTTTATTTTTTGTGTCAGCATATTCCCTTTGACCTCTTTTAAGCACTTCTTTGTCCTTTCGTTGTCCCTTACTTTTGCTTTCTTTTGGTTTGTGTTAACACTTGCTTACTTTCTCCTCCCCCTCTCCATTTCTTGAATGTTTTCTAGTAGCTCTTCCCCCTTCCCCATTGCAATATTTTCAATTGACAGATTACTTTTCAGTCTTCCTCTAACACACATTTTCTGTCTCTCCTTATTAATTTCCTTTCATGTATTTGATAACCCAGAATTGCTGTTATCCCTGGATCCCCACTCTCTAGTCCTTTATCTTATGATTCCCTACCTCTATCTTGCTACTTCTGTGGGGATTTACTTCTCTGCTTCAGCAGTTGTTGTCTCAGCTTGTGCTAACAATTTCAACTCCTTTGTAAACCTGAGTTGCACATGTATAGCTGTCTTTAGAAAACTACAGCTCTGAGTGTACCTGCCAAGGAGAATCTCCCTCCCTTATTGAATGAGGTGGGGAACATTGTCACCAAGGTTGAGGAGAGGGTTGAGGTACTTAATGACTTCTTTGCCTCAATCTTTAATAGTAAGACCAAGTATCCTCAGGGTATTCAACTCCCTGAGCTGGAAGACAGGGATGGAGAGCAGAATAAACTCCTCATAATCCAGGAGGAAGCAGTGAAGGACCTGCTATGCCGCCTGGACACCCACAGGTCTATGGGGCCTGATGGGATCCACCCAAGAGTACTGAGGGAGCTGATGGAGGAGCTTGTCAAGCCACTCTCCTTATCAGCAGTCCTGCTTAACAGGGGAGGTCCTAGATGACGGGAGGCTTGCCAGTGTGACACCCATCTACAGGAAGCGCTGGAAGGAGGATCCTGGGAACTACAGGCCTGTCAGCCTGACCTCAGTACCAGGGAAGATTATGGAGAGATTCGTCATGAGGGCACTCACAGAGCATGTGCAGGACAACCAAGGGATCAGGCCCAGCCAGCATGGGTTCATGAAAGGCAGGTCCTGCTTGACCAACCTGATGTCCTTCTATGACCAGGTGACCCGCCTAGTGGATGAGGGAAAGGCTGTGGATATTGTCTACTTGGACTTTAGTAAAGCCTTTGACAGCGTCTCCCACAGCATTCTCCTGGAGAATTGGTAGCTCGTGGCTTAGACAGGTGTACTTTTCACTGGGTAAAGAACTGGCTGGATGGCCAAGCCCAGAGAGTTGTGGTCTCTGGAGCTAACTGGAGTTAAATCCAGTTGGTGGCTGGTCACAAGTGGTGTTCCCCAGGACTCGGTTTTGGCGCCGGTCTTGTTTAATAACTTTATAGATGATCTGGATGAGGGGATCAAGTGCCCCCTCAGTAAGTTTGCAGATGACACCAAGTTGGGTGGGAGTGTTGATCTGCTCGAGGGCAGGAAGGTTCTGCAGAGGGATCTGGACAGGCTGTATTGATGGGCCGAGGTCAGCTGTATAAGGTTGAATAAGGCCAAGTGCTGGGTCCTGCACTTTGGCCACAACAACCCCATGCAACGCTAGCCCAAGTGCTGGGTCCTGCCCTTTGGCCACAACAACCCCATGCAACGCTACAGGCTTGGGGAGGAGTGGCTGGAGGGCTGCCCGGCGGAAAAGGACCTGGGGGTGCTGGCTGACAGCCGGCAGAACATGAGCTGGCAGTGTGCCCAGGTGGCCAAGGCAGCCAACAGCGTCCTGGCCTGTATCAGGAATAGTGTGGCCAGCAGGAGTAGGGAAGTGATTGTGCCCCTATACTGGGCACTGGTGAGGCCACACCTCGAATCCTGTGTTCAGTTTTGGGCCGCTCACTACAAGAGGGACATGGAGTTGCTGGAGCATGTCCAGAGAAGGGCATTGAAGCTGGTGAGGGGGTCTGAAGAACAAGTCTTATGAGGAGCAGCTGAGGGAACTGGGATTGTTTAGCCTGGAGAAGAGGAGGCTGAGGGGAAACCTTGTCACTGTCTACAACTACGTGAAAGGGGGTTGTGGCGAGGTGGGTGTTGGTCTTCTCCCAAGTAACTAGCGACAGAACAAGAGGAAATGGCCTCAAGTTGCTCCAGGGCAGGTTTAGACTAGATATTGGGAAAAACTTCTTTACAGGGAGAGTGGTCAACCATTGGAACAGGCTGCGCAGGGAAGTGGTGGAGTCACCATCACTGGAAGTGTTCAAAAAATGTGTAGACATGGTACTTCAGGATATGGTTAAGTGGGCATGGCGGTGTTGGGTTGGTGGTTGGACTTGGTGATCTTAAAAGTCTTTTCCAACCCTCTCTCTCCTTTCCACCTGGTGAAAAGGTTTTTATATGAGGACTTCCAATAAAAGGCTTTGTCTAAAGAATTGTCTTGGTCTATAGATCTTTGACAACACTGTCAGTGAAAGTGGTTAGTTTTACTGTTGCTGCCTGATACAGGCAACTGAGAAATTCAGGTCATTGGTTTCAGTATGGGCAGTAGCAGACTGATGGACTGCTTGTGGGAATTGATAAAGACTTTGGAAGAGCTTTGGGAAATCTTTCCGCTGAAACAGTATTTGTTGATGCAGTGGCTTAGGAGGCTTCTGCTTAGAACATTCCCCTGCTGATCTTTGTAGATTGTTTAATTCCGTGCAATTCAAGGCAGATTGTTAAGCGTGGCTAAAATGTGCTCTAAGAAGATACTGGCCAAATCATGTCATAAGGCTGACAAAGTTTCACTCTGCCATCACATTTTTTAAATGCTGTGTTAAACAGGATAATTGTGTTGCTTTGTTGCTCTGTCCCGGATGTGCTTTTTCTCTTTTCACTATTACTTAATTTATTGTCTGTCTTTGGTTTTCAACCTTAAAGTAAGTGGCAGTCAGAAATTATTTTTTTCTTCTTCCATTTTTCTTTTCTTTTAACCTTTGAAACAAGGGCTAAAACTATTTCAAGTCTGAAAGTGAAAACATTTACTGAAGAGTTGTACCCCATAATAATTGGGGGTTTAGGTTTGCTGTTTTAGATTTGTAATGATCTATTCAAATAAAGAGGGTAACTATGGATGGCTTTTGCTAGCCTTTTGGTTTTAAAATGTTTAAGTATATTTTGCATGTGTCAGATCCAAGTGATTTATAAATTTTTCACTTCTGGTCTCCAAAATAAGTTAATGGCAGAGCTTGCTTTTTTGTCAGAAATTATTTGCTTTTATAATGTACATTAATATCTTGCATTAATAATTTACTTTTATTAATGTGCTTGAAATTTTCTACAAACATAAAGAATAAGACATACCCATAACTTGTTTCCTTGATAGTATAATAATGCACATGATAATTAGTGATCCTGGGTGGGTTGATGTTTTGGTTTGGTGTTTTTTTAGGGGGTGGATTTTTTTTGTTTCTTTGTTTAAGATTAAGTTACAAAACTTGAAAAGAGAAAATAAAGGCACTCAAGACAGATTTTTCTGTGAAGTACTGGTTTCATACAATCCTATGATAATTCAGGTTGGGAGGGATCTCAGAAGGTTATCTAGTCCAAACTCCTGGTCAGAATAATTCAGGAATGGAGTTTGCACAACTTCTTCCAAGGCTTGATTGTTCCCTTTTAATAGGGAACACATGAAAAGAGAAAGGGTTGGATATTGAGACAAACACTTCTATGTTCTTAACCCACCTGGAAGGTTCAATTCTTGCTTCTAAGAATTTATGATCTGACTGAGAATGATGACGTAGGCCATGTATGTAATGTCTTGATAAAATAAGTATATTCATGCTGTCTTCCTTGTTTGGCTGTCTTACAAGAGCTAATGGAAAATATTTTGAGAACATAACACCAGCCAAAATTTGCCAGTGTTCTGTCACTGATTCGGTTTGATGGTATCTTCAGAAGTCAGTGAGCACTTTGAGGATATTCTTCCCAAGGTCCCTTTCTAGTCCCACTGTAGTTCTGTTGCTGGTTCTGCCCCTTGTCCCTTTCCAAGAGATTTTTCTGTTTTCAGGACATACTGTAGATGGACAACATTTTGGAAGGACGCAAGAACAAGGCATATATTCAGTGATATATTATTCCTCAGTCTTTCCCTGCAGTTTAGGATTTTTCTGAGCCAGAGTTTGAAGCTGCACTGTTATTTACTAGGCACTGATAGAGATTTTTCCTTGTACTTAACAATCAAATTACCTTTTGAACCCAGGTATATATAAGGAAAGAATTGATTGATTTGGGGAGACTATGGTCATCGGAAGCATGAGGGGGAGACTGTTCTGTGTAACCAGTGGCAACAGGGTACCTTTAAGGTAAGCTTAATGTCAAAAAAAAAAAAAGGCAGGCAATGAAATTATGGAGAGATTTTAAGGAGAGGTGTAGAAACTTCAAATGAAAATGTTAAAGTCAGAAACTAATAATGTTTATCAACTTAACAGTTTATTCCCACGAAAATGAATGTTGGGTATAAATTATTAAGAAGAAGGATGTAGCATCCCATAGTTTGTGCTTCTGAGCTCCATACTGAAACCTTGGGAAATTGCACCATGTTATATGTATCAGTCAAAGTTAATGCATAACTAGTATAATATATGGGGTTTCATTAGTTTTATTTCTGATCAGCAGCACATCCAGCAAGTTAAAATCACTTTTTCTGCTATTTGAGCCTAGATATTGTTAACTTTTTTTCTGTGAAGCAGGAGTGTGTAATATTGGAAGGAGTGGGAATGACTGATTTACTACCTGACAATGAAGATAATATATGTATTTTTGAAGTATTTATATAATTATGAAGGCAGAGGTGGCAGTTATTTTGTAAATTAAATGGGGAAATAATAGAGACAGATGAAACTTAGTAAAATAATAATAAAATTAAACCTATTAAAATAATCCTCCTCACCTAGTGAATAAAGGGAAAAGTGAAGTAATGTTTTTGGAGTGTCTGTTAGCAGTTAGCACTGGGAACATTTATTGATTAGCATCAGTTTGTGAAAGCAATAGTGTGTCACTGTGATGTGGAGTTTTTTTGGTTTTTTTCCAGTTTAAGTTAAACTCAACTTGCACAGCTTAAGAAGATTTCTTACCTCTTTAGCTACCACAGGTAGATGCATTTAATCTGAAAATTAATCTGTTCTGAAAACCCAGTCAGACTATGCCATATCAAATATGCAACATCATCAGTTCCCTTTGAATACACAGGTTCTGAGAGTGCCCAGCAGCTCAAGGGTATAGTTCAGCACATTACAGAACTGAAATCCTATTCAGTTGTCCTGATAGTTCATATTAGATATTTAAAAAAATAAATGTGGTATTCAATAAAGATGGAATGTTTTGCCTGCTTAGCGATTACAGCAGAGCATAAGAAAGGATGCAGTATTTGCCACCCAACATGATCTTACTACTGAGGTCTTATAAGTAGAGCGAGGAATTACAGTCACCTCAGTTAACGCAGCACACAGAATTTTAAAACTATCAGTAGTTGACAAAGCCTGCTATTTTATAAAAAAACACTTTAAAACACTGTCACCAGAGGAAGAGAGCATGATATGGGATGAAATATTTTGCCTTAACATATTATTTTCCTAGTTTATTAGCATTCCTTCATCCAGAGGCTTACATCTAGTGAATCTTTAGGACACTCTTGTTAGGTTAGGCGTCTTGAAATTGTATGCTAGGAGTCATAAGCAGTAGTGTGCAACGAACAACTTAATTTGAAATCATTTGGGGGCAGAATGATAGATCAATGGCAAGATCAGTTAAGTGTATAGAAGAGAAATCAGTTTATAACAGATAAGTCACTACTTGTTAATGGATTAATTAAATAGCCTGGAGTAATCCCTTTAATGATTTCTAGAATATGATGCATTAATTGACAGTACTGTGATGTTCTTTGAGTTATTGTTCCTTTTTCTGTATGTATTTGAAATAGAAAACTGCTTTATACATAAGGAGAATTCAATTTTATTGATAATTTATTGGTCAGAGAAGTTCAAGATACAATGATTACAAGCGTTAAACAGTAGATCATAGAAATGAAATGCCAACATTGTTTATATTTAAGTTTTCAGTTTTCAGACATCATTTAACATGAAAACAGTCATCATTGCACATGTAGTTAAAAGTCTATTATCGTAGTATATTAATGTATTGCATACTAACTAATATATCTGTGGACTTTTTGCAGTGTTATATCAGTCAGACACAATTATGGCCTCAGGTGACTAGGGCTATGTTTCACAGTTTTCACACACACATCGTTAAGGATCTGAATAAGTAAGAAATAAGAATTATTAGTTTGGATGTAACTAGCAGGGTCGTGAAAAGAAATAATAGGTCATTTAGGATAGTGGGGACTTTAATTTAAAAAAAAAATAATACCATAAAACATAGAGAAAGAGACTTTTTTTAGATGCCAAATGTATTTCAACAATAAACAGATAATTTGGAGTTACAGAAGGTAGTATTTTAATAGGAATAACCAGTACTTTGCTAGTAGTAATTTATATATGAGTCCTATTCAAGGCAATGTTAAAGATGGTCATCTTGAGTTCTGAAGTCTCCCAAACAGATGAACTGATTTATATTTCAACATAGGTTGTATGTCCAACTACAAATCACTACAAATGAATCAGTCCATTCTACAACATTTTTCAAAATGTTTCTAATTCACTTTGTCACACTTTCATTGGTTTGTATGATAGTAGTAATTCACATAAATATTTGAAAGAAGTGGTTGCCTGTTAATAATTCATTTTTGTTTTTCATTCTGGTGCTAGATATACATTTTGGAGGAATATGCACATAAACAACTTTATGTGGCTCATATTTGTATAGTATATGTAAGGAGTAAATAACTAAAATTAATAGAACAATAGTCGTGTAAAATGGTCTGAGTCAGGTTCACTCCATGAAAGTATAGCTAGGATTAAATACAGAATCATAAAATCATAGAATGGTTTGATTTGGAAGGGACCTTAAAGATAATTTAATTCCAGCCCCCCTGCCATGGGCATGGACACCTTCCACTAGACCAGGTTGCTCAAAGCCCCATCTAACCTGGCCTTGAACACTGCCAGGGAGGGGGCATCCACAACTTCTCTGGGCAACCTGTTCCAGTGTTACACCACCCTCATACTGAAGAATTTCTTCCTTATATCTAGTCTAAACTTACCCTCTTTTAGTTTAAAGCCATTACCTCAGTCCTATCACTACATGCCCTTGCAAAAAGTCCCTCTCCAGCTTTCATGTAGGTCCCCTTCCAGCACTGGAAGGCTGCTATAAGGTCTCCCTGGAGCCTTCTCTTCTCCAGGCTGAACAACTCCAACTCTCTCAGCCTGTCGTCATAGGAGAGGTGCTCCGGCCCTCCAATCATCTTTGTGGCCCTCCTCTGGACTTGCTCCAACAGGTCCATGTCTTTCTTATGTCGGGGGTCCCAGAGCTGAACACACTACTCCAAGTGGAGTCACACTTCTTTTCATGCCAGGATTCGGTTGGCTTTTTGGGCTGCAAGTGTACATTGCCAGGTCATGTTGAGCTTCTCATCAACCACCACCCCCAAGTCCTTCTCAGGGCTGATCTCAATCCATTCTCTGCCCAGCCTGTATTTGTGCCTGGGATTGCCCTGACCCAGGTGCAAGACCTTGCACTTGGCCTTGTTGAACTTCAGGAGGTTCTCATGGGCCCACCTCTCAAACACGTCAAGGTCCCTCTGGATGGCATCCGTTTCCTCCAGCATGTCAATCGCACCACACAGTTTGATGTCGCCAGCAAACTTGCTGAGGGTGCACTCAATCCCACTGTCCATGTTGCCCACCAAGGTGTTAAACAGTGCCGGTCCCAATACCGACCCCTGAGGAGTGCCACTCGTCACTGGTCTCCACTTGGACATCGAGCCATTGACTGCAACTCTTTGAGTGCAACCATCCAGCCAATTCCTTATCCACCAAGTGATTCATCTGTCAAATCCACGTTTCTTTAATTTAAAGATGAGGATGTCATGTGGGACACTGTCAAATGCTTTGCTCAAGTTTGGGTAGATGACATCAGTTACTCTTCCTTTATCCACTAACACTGTAACCGTGTTGTGGAAGCCACCAAGTTGGTCAGGCACTATTTGCCCTTGTTGTCTGTCACCAATCACCTCCTTATTTTCCATGCGCCTTATCATAGTTTCCAGGAGGATTTGCTCCATGATCTTGCTGGGCACGGAGGTGAGACTGAGTGGCCTGTAGTTTCCCAGGTCTTCCTTTTTTCTCTTTTTAAAAAGGGGGGTTATGTTTCCCCTTTTCCAGTCAGTGGAAAGGGACTTTCCTTTGAAGAAAAAAACTTTTCTTCCTTGAAGAAAAAACTTCCCTGGACTGCCATGACTTCTCAAATATGATAGATAGTGCCTTAGCAACTTCTTCCGCCAGTTCCCTCAGGACCCATGGATGAATCTCATCACGTCCCATGGACTTGGGCATCTTCAGGTCCCTTAGGTGGTTTCAGACCTGATCTTCTCCTACATTGGGTGGTTCCTTGTTCTCCCAGTCCCTGCCTTTGTCTTTTGTGACTTCGGTAGTGTGGCTTGAGCACTTGCCAGTGAAGACTGAAGGAAAAAAGTAATTCAGTACCTCAGCTCTCCATAGCAGACCAGCAACCAGGTCTCCTGTTTCCTTCTGGAGAGGGCCCACATGTTTCCTAGTCTTCCTTTTGTCACCAATGTACCTATAGAAGCTTTTCTTGTTGCCTTTGATGTCCCTGGCCAGATTTAATTCTGTCAGGGCTTTAGCTTTCCTAACCTGATCCCTGACTGCTTGGACAATTTCTCTGTATTCCTCCCAGGCTGCCTGTCCATGGACTTGGGCATCTTCAGGTCCCTTAGGTGGTTTCAGACCTGATCTTCTCCTACATTGGGTGGTTCCTTGTTCTCCCAGTCCCTGCCTTTGTCTTTTGTGACTTCGGTAGTGTGGCTTGAGCACTTGCCAGTGAAGACTGAAGGAAAAAAGTAATTCAGTACCTCAGCTCTCCATAGCAGACCAGCAACCAGGTCTCCTGTTTCCTTCTGGAGAGGGCCCACATGTTTCCTAGTCTTCCTTTTGTCACCAATGTACCTATAGAAGCTTTTCTTGTTGCCTTTGATGTCCCTGGCCAGATTTAATTCTGTCAGGGCTTTAGCTTTCCTAACCTGATCCCTGACTGCTTGGACAATTTCTCTGTATTCCTCCCAGGCTGCCTGTCCTTGCTTCCACTCTCTGTAGGCTTCCTTTTTGAGTTTGAGTTCATCCAGGAGTGTCTTGTTCATCCATGCATGTCTCCTGGCATTTTTGCCTGACTTCCTCTCTGTTGGGATGCATTGCTTCTGAGCTTGGAGGAGGTGATCCTTTAATATTAACCAGTTTTCTTGGGCCCCTCTTCCCTCCAGGGCTTTATCCCATGGCACTCTACCAAGCAGATCCCTGAAGAGGCCAAAGTCTGTTCTCCTAAAATCCAGGGTAGTGAGCTTGCTGTGCACACTCGTTGCTGCCCTAAGGATCTTCAGCTCTACCATTTCATGGTCAGTGCAGCCAAGGCTGCACTTGAGCTTCACATTTCCCACCAGACCCTCCTTGTTGGTGAGAACCAGCTATAGCATAGCACCGCTCCCCTGTCACTCAGAGAGGGAAGATATCATCAATGCATTACAGGAACCTCCTCGATTGCTTATGCCTTCCTGTGTTGTCCCTCCAGCAGATATTGGGGTGGTTGAAGTCCCCCATGAGGACCAGGGCTTGTGAACCTGAGGCTGCTCCTATCTGTCTATAGAGGGCCTCATCCTCTCAGTCCTCCTGGTTGGGTGGCCTGTAGCAGACCCCCACTATAATGTCACCTGTCCCTGCCCTCCCTTTAATCCTGACCTATAAGCTCTTGGTTGGCTCCTTATCCACCCCTAGATGGGGGTCCATGCCCCCCAGCTAGTCACTGACATAGGGGGTTACACCCCCTCCTTATCTTCCCTGCCTGGCCTTCCTAAAGAGCCTGTATCCTTCCATTCCAACACTCCAGTCATAGGAGCCATCCCACCACGTCTCTGGGATGCCAATAAGATCATCGCCCTGCAGGCGTGCACAGGTCTCTAACTCCTCTCATTTATTCCCCATGCTATGTGTGTTTGCATAGAGGCATTTAAGTTTTGGGTCCCTGATGAAGCTGAGTTACTGGCTGGAGTGGCTGGAATTCCTTGGTGCTGCTCTTCAGATTCTCCCCTGCTGACCTGTGATCCTTCTCCAGGCTCTGGGCATCTGTTGCTGGCACTGGCATCAAACTGTTAGGAGTGGGACAGATTGAAGTTCCCCTTCCCTGGAAACTTTAGTTTAAAGCCTGCTTTTTACTATTTTATTATTTATTAACCTTTATGGAATTAAAATGTGTTTTAAGCACTCCTGTCTGCATATTTGCCCTATAATAATATATTGCCAGTAGGGATTTTACCTAAATAGACATATTCAGAAACTATAATTTTCCTTCAAGTGCAGTTTTGTCACTGAACACTAGGCAGACAATGAAAATATTACTGTGGTTAACACTTGCTTTTATTCAATTAATGAATAATTATGAGAGAGCTTACTTTCCTTAAGTGCGGTTATCTCCTCGTGTTTTTAGTGGCTTGCAGTTCATTATGTTTCTAAATGAATAATAATACAAGCCAAGGAATAAATGCCATTTGGGATTACAGTTGTTGATGACCCCCAGTCTGGCTCATAATTTCCAATATTTCTGTCTTGTGGTTCTAAAGATTTCAAAGTAATTGAATCTTTCCTTTCTGTGACTGAACTCCAGAGGGGCTTTTTCAATTCCCTTGTTTTCTATTATAACCATAAAATTAAATTTTTTATCCCAGGGCCTCTATGTTAGTGAAATTTCTTTAGACACAAATTAAATATGAAAGCCTTCTAACTGGGAAGAAAAGAGATTTAGCTTCACTTTACTAATGGTGTCTGATAAAAAACAGCTCTTATAAAATTGTAGGCAAGGAAAGAAATTTGTGAGCTTGCCATTAAAAAAACCCAACAAACCCACAACAAAGCAAAACTGCTAGAAGTTCAAGCTACAGCAAGCTTCATTGAGAGTACTCTGTATACTGTTGTTTCTTAAAATGACATCTCCTTTAAAGGTCCTCAAAGTTTCATAGGAATCTCCAACTGACTTGCCCTTCAAGATTAGTAAGGATTTTTTTTTACCTGAAAGGAAACTTAGTTCTGAATTGAAAATGTGTTCTCTGAATCATACTCTTCAACTTTTAAAGTCAATGTGGTCTAACCCTGTCAGTCAGAAGTGGGAAAGGAAACCACATTTCTTGAGTTTCTCAGCAAGTGCTCCCAATTCAGGTACCCTGTGTAACTGTGCAGCACTGCAATACCTGCTAGGCATAAGTTGAGGTGAGTGCTCATTTGACAGAAGTGAATCTGAGATAGTGTTCTACGGTGTAAATCTCATGTATTGGTGCTAGAGAACAATGAAGGAATATTTTTGAAAGAAAGGAGAAACAGCTTTTCTTTTGCTACCTCAAACTAAAAGGTGTTCTTGATGGGCATTTGACAGAAGAAAATAGGCTACTGAAACCCTGATAGCTGTGTGTTTATAAGAATAGAATATATAAAGAAAACCTCATTTGATAGAAATCAGTTTACTGACAGAATTATGACACCACAAATTAGACTTTAAGACCTTACTTCAGGTGGATTGTATAAACCGGTTTGCTTTGGTTTGGTTGGTTTGGTGGTTTTTGTAATAGTGTCTGGTGGTAGAATTTTTCAAAACCAAGGTTCATTTTTCTGTAGTGCTGTGACCTAGTGACAGAATTATCTAATAAGGCCATGTGGGCTACCTGAAATCTGTTTTTTCTGGGTTCAGTGGTTTTCTTTGTTTTAATGCCCCGTCATGTAATAGAATATTTAAATATTTTGGAGTATATGTGAAAATAACATAAATAGTCTTATTATGGTGATGGATTACATAATGATATAATATGAATAAGAAATGAAATAGTAAACCCTCTAATTCTGGATAGATGTTGATAGCAGTATAGATTCTTGTCCATCTTTTTAATCTTTTTTTTTTTTAATAAAATCTATTATGTTGATGTGTTAGGTAGACTTATCAGTACATTCATAAGAAATATATTCTAAGTGTTAATTTTTCACTTTGTGGTGATTTTCTTGCAATCTTTGTTATACTTAGGAGACCTTAGATTGTAGACAACACTTTGGATGTCCATATTTAAGGACTTATTCATTGTTTAAACCCGCAGACACACTGGCATGAAAATCCTGTTGTACTAGATACTGTGGTGTTAGTGTGCAGAAGGAGGAAATGTATTTGTGTTGCCTGAAATTTTTTATGTTTTTAATAAAAATCTAGAGATCCAGTTCACTTAGGAAACAAATATTATCCAGAATGGGGACATAAATTAATATAGAAATTTTCAGGTTTATTCATATGGGGAAAAATCCTGTACTCTGTAATAGAGGGGGGTGGAAGCTTGTGGGGTTTTTTTGTGTTTGTTTTTGTTTTTTTTTCTTTAAAGTATAACTACCACAATCTGTTACTCAGTAAAGTAAAATTCTTTCTATGGAAACCATACTCAGAAGAAAGCCCAGGGCATGAGGCACTCTCTTGCTGCCAATGAGTGGCAGGTTTACTGTTGTCTCAGACCAGCATACAGCTTTTCTTGCAACAAATGTATGGACATTAATACTTGAAGAAAGTAAATTTTCAGTTGTGCGTGATAAATATTTCATTTCTGACCTAGCCCTGATCTGTGCAGCTTTAAAATCATATTATCTTAATCAATTACAATCTTTGCTATTCAACTTCAAATTGATTTTGTGATTTTTTTTTTTAATATTTTTTGGGGGCACAAATATGATACCTTATCAACTGTAAATTTCTATTCCTCTTAGTTTGAATTGCAGCTTTTTGAAATGCTATTAAGCATTTAAGTGTTTCTGCCATGTGCAAGAAAAGTCCCAATTTAATGATGGGTGAATTGTTGCATGTTTATAATAATCTTAAAATTTGTTGCACGTTTTGGAAATTGGAAACAAAATATATACCATTAAATACTAATTCTGGGGAAAAAAAATCTCAGTCATGAGAGTGTATATGAGTTTTCTTACTCATTTGTCATTCAATATATTTTTAATTTTAAAATGCTTATGATAATAATGTTGTGCTTTGAATAGCTGAGGTGGACTAATTAATGCACTTTCAATTCAACTTCCCAATTTTTCCTTAATACATTATAAGTTTTAGGTTATTTTTTTTTTCTGGGCTTTTGAAATCGTATTTTAGAAAAGTACTACGTCGACATTACACCTCAAATCATATGACGAAGTTGTGCCTCTCCCCAGGTTAATGTAGGAGCCACATTTAGGTCAGTGTTTCATATAATGATTTTTAATATGAAAATATGAAAAACATTGGATGTCAATTTTGGGATACTATAACAAGGATACTAGGGTTGATTCAGAGTAATGACTCTTCTGTAATGGTCACATCCTGTTTTTACATATATATGCTGTCTTTCTGACCTTTCTGTTCAAAGATCAGTTTTTTAATAATCCACTGGTCAAAACAAGCAATGCCAGATGAAGAGTTGGACATTAACTTAGTGGTGACACAGTATTTAATATTTAAGTATCCTGTTAACTTGAAGTGTTGAGTTTTGTAATGAAATGTGGCAGGTGCAAGAATATACACAGACTAACGATGACCTGATGTGTGTACATCTGGAAGGACTATCCAGAAAGAATGATTATTGGACAGCTCTCATAGTAATGTTCTGTCTTATAGGAGCATTTTCAAAGTAGGAGCCTGATCATTCAAACTTGTTATGGATTGTCCTGTGAAGACTGAGAGCCTGGAAGTTGCAAGGATGCCTTTTGAGTTGCTTTGGAATACCTTCCCTTTAAAGGAAAAGATCAAAAAGTTTTTGTGAACTTTAATATTGCAGACATCAGCTTTATGCTTTTTCACCCCTTATTCTCTTGTTTTTCTGTCATGATCCTGATGTCTTTTGTACTGGCTGCTCATCACCACTGCCACTCATTTTCTGTAGGAGCCAACATGTAGGGCATAGCTGTCTGGCAGTCCACGGATCTGCTTCATAATTGCACCTTGTACATGGGTTTCTGATGCAGGAAGAGATACTATAATGTGCAACAGTTTGGTACCACAACCTCCTTATAGACGTGTGAGTGAATCCAGTAAGGTGTCACCAAGATGCTTGGGTTTATAAAGCCCATGATGTATGAGGAGGACAGAACAAGCTGTGTTTGGTCTTAGGAAGAAACTCTAAGAAAAGGTGTTATTGCTGTCTAGAACTATTTAATGGGAAGATATACAGTGAAATGCATCTCTTCTTACAGGTGCGCAGGGATAGGACAAGAGGTGACAGACACAAGTTGTGAAAAGGAAAGATGTATTGGGGAGAAAAAAGAATCACGAGAGTACTCAAACATTGGAACAGGCTGCTTGGAGGGGCTGTGGAATCTCCTTCCTTGATATTTAGACCTTGACTGGACACAGGCCTGAGTACCTTGATATAATTTGGTCTTCTTTAGGCAGTGGTATGGACTAGATGACCCTGCATAGGAAGGTCTCATCCAGCCTTAATAACTCTGTGATTCTGTGACTCAACCCAGGGTCTCCATCAGTCATGCTGGTACTAGGTGTCTGTCATGTTGCCAGACTCCTCTTTACCCTCATCTGTCTCTGATATTGGGCTCCCATGCATTTCGGAAAGCTGGCTTAGAGAGTAGTGCATGAAATGGCAGGACTAATCTGTCAGTCCATACCTAAGATTCAAATGTAAAAGAACTGGAAATTTAATGGAAGTAAGGCTGTCTGTGTGGTAGTTCAATCTTCTTATTGATGGACAAATCTATTTCAGGGGACCAGGCATAAAGCACACTATTTCAGCTGTTGATCACACTTGCGTCCATATCTTAGAAGGCGTAATACATTCTGGGCAATGGCTTTATTTGTCAGCCAGATGTCTAACGCCAGTAAGTGTGTTTTCTGAAGAAGCAGGTGCATCAAGGCTACTATGGAAAAAAGCAAAATGAAGGGTGCATCTTATAAGTGGCCTTACTTTGTATAGTAAGGACAGCTATTGTTGCCAAGGTGTCTACTCAGGCAGCATTCTTTAAGATGAAAACTCATAGGCAACACAGAAGCCAGTTCTCTGGTTCAGCACGCTCAGCTGAAGAAGCTGAATGGTGTGTGGGAGCTGGGTCTCAGTTCTGCCACTATGGATCCATCCCAACACATGATACTTGTCCTGAGTCCACCAGCTCAGCCTGGGGATGGGGTTAGCTAATGGTGCAGAGCAGAGTCACTTTTAGACTCTGTAAGCGGCTGCACGCTGCTGAGGTGTGAGAGGGAGCAGCCCTGTATCAAAGCCAGCACGCTCTGAAGGCAAACATAACACACTCCAGGACCTTTCTGTTTTGTTGTTTGCCTTTGTGAAACTAAAATCACCTGATAGTCTGACAAATACTATCAGTAACAAGTCTGTAAGACAATGTCTGCAGGGGAAAGTTGCATCAATGTAAGTAAATCATTTTAGAAAACCTTTTAATTAATTCAGTGAAAGTACCTTGCATTGGTTTCTAAATTGATTAAACTGAAAAAGTGTGTCTCGTGTGTGTGCAAAGGCTAGGGGTGGGGGAAGTACAAGACAAAGAAACAGGTCTTGCACCACAGAAGCCCGAATCCTCACATTCTCAAAAGCCATTGGGACCTAGTGCTTCTAGTTTTCAAACACTTGTCTACAACAGTAAAACACTTGGCTTGGAGTGCTTTTGTCGCATGAATTTCTGTGAAGATAAAAGGCTACTCATGCTCTTGAGGACCTTACTCTTCGTAAAATGTTTGCAAGATTGGGTTTTTATGAATACAGTCTTCATAAATGCGGGTTTCATAATTTAAGTATGAAAGCATTCTCCCAGAAGGGTGATCACGGTGAACAGTAGCCGTTGTGTGTGTGTGCTATGTGAGAAGCAAGGTCGGAACACAGTCTGCTTGTAACCTGGCAGCAGCTGTTCAAATATTGTTTCTCTGCTTCCATCCTTGCAGATCATTTGGCTCACAAATACAAACACTGCTAAGTCAGTAGGTCATCTTATTTGCTAAAAATAATGACTGCTGGTAAGTAATAAGATGATGTACTATTCGTTTTATAACTGATGACTGTAATGTTTTCAGGGAGGCAGTTGGCAAACAAATGGTATCTTGTTTGGTTACTTGATCCAAACTTTTCAGTGGTCATTTACAGAATGGAGTAACTTCTGTGGTGAGACCAGCATGCTAGTAGACTTGGCTGCTGCAAATCTTGATGAGAAAGCTGGCTTGCATGCTACAGGGTCAGTTACTATTCTGTGAGATTTTTTCCATGTACGTCATGAAATGTTGCCAAGAAAAAAATATCTGCCATTTCTGTGTATATGTGACTGCTGCGTACATGGGAACCAATTAGCTACAATAATACAAAAATAATTGAAATGAAACAGAACAGACTGCAGAATAACACGGTTCAAAGAAACCCTGGAAACACCTTCATCTTCAAATAACTTTTAAAACAAGCAAAATGAATATTCATGAACCTGTAAAACATTTATGACATTAAGTGAGAGCTACTGCTCTAGACAAAGAGCGGTTATTGTGCTATGAAGGGAAAAAGGGAAGGGGGTAGGGGTCAGAACTTTTTCCTCAGAGACACTTCAGTATGTTTGGAGGTTGGGAAGAATGGCCAAACTTCTGCTTCCCTAGTGAGATGGGTAGGAGCTGTATTTGAGGGAGCCCTCAAATACCAAATGTCTTACAACATTTACAGTGAACATGAGTTTCAATTCCTTGGAAGTACAGCTCCAAGGAACTCTTAAAAGCTCACTCTGAAGCTTCAGACAGAATAATGAAGCAGCCTAAAGCTTTGTCAAATTTATTTGCAGGACATATTTATCTCAAATCATGGATATATGGATATGGATGAGTGTTTCAGACTTCCCTGCCCTCGCTTTTTTTCTCTGAGTTACTGAGATTACTTCTCAGTTCACAAAAACTACATAATATCAGGAGAATATTTAAGTGTATACTTACATCACGTCCTGAGTAGAGATGTTCTTACAAAACAAAATGTACAGGCAATGTAATTCAGGCTAGATGTTTGTGAAATGTTTGCTGGAGCTAGATGTGCTCTGTTTCTGAGTATACAAAAGTATACAGTATAATAAAAATTGAGCTAAAATGAACTTTTAACACTTAAGTCACCAGATTTTCTGAATTAATCAGTAATTGGGGTTTTTTTTAGTACAGAGGTACACTGAATTTTTAATTTCCATCTAAATGTGAAAAATTGTAACGTTAATGCTCCTAAAAATTCTGCAAATGAATAGAGAAAGCAAATACAGTCTAAACCTTAAAAGCTGGCATCCACATAGAGATGCACTTAACAGATTGCATAACCGTTACTTAACTAGTACAGTGAAACATGTAGCGATCTCTCACTAGAAAGAGCTTTGGTTTTGGGTGGTAATGTGGCAAGCAGAGTTAGAGCTGCAAACGTTATACATAAGTCTGCAGGCATAAATTAAGACTGCTGAGATGCCACTTCCAACAAGTGATTGTATTTTAGCAATGAAAAGGCTTTATATTTTATTTGTCTGAAAGAAATCAGGAAACAAGTGATGAAAAACATGTTTTAGGCACTTGCCTATCAATACATAATGTATGATTATTGGTTAATTAAACTTTGAAAGCATTCAGAAAAAAACTTATTGGAGTTAGAGGTCTGGCTGACAGACAAAGCTGCTGCCCAGAGTGTGTTGTGCTTTCTAGGATATGGACACAAAGTGTTATCAACAGCTAAAATGTATACTCTATGCCCAGTCCTTTGAAATAACATGTTTACAATCATAATGTAAGGGTAATGTGCTCCAATATTTGAATGAATGAAAATTGAATACTTTTAAGCTAGCTCTTAAACTGTTGTGTGCAGTATCTTAAATTAAAAGAAAATCCGGTTTTACTTATTTTTTTCTTAGACTCTGTGTTTCCCTCAAGTTTTCCCCTATATACTCAGGAACCACTATTATTCATTTCATCCCTTTAAATCTGATTATAGGGCTCCAGGACCATGATATGATGCAACAAGGATGTGTTTTACAGCATTTTACAATAAAGACTAACTTTAATATATGACTTTTCATAAAATTATATCCCAGGACCCTTTAGGGTATGACAAATTACAAGCCATAAGACAGTCTGTGCTATAAATCATGGAAAAGACTTGTGCAATTTCATTGGATGGTGAACAAATTAAAGCACTCATTGCACATGGCCAGTAATATTTTCATATATTAAACAGTTATGGTATTTATTTCTATAGCACCAAAGCCTGCCATGAGTGTGTTGCTTTCAACAATGACAGGTGACAGCAAGTCTGCTTCTCTGAATTAATTAGCACATTCACCAGGTCATATTAAGGAATTCCAAATTATTTTTTCTTGTAGAGGATTTTTTTTTTTTGGTGTAGTACAAGTGAGAATCAGCAAACTCATAAATCACAAAGACAGCAGAATGCACTGAGTGCCAGCCAGATAGGAACTAAACATTTCCACAGAAAAGTAATGAAAACAAATAATATTTTGTTACATAAAATAGAGAAACTTTAATAATAAAATAAAAGCATGATAGAAAGCTGTAATGTCAGCATGCATTTGAGATATAGCATTAAAATGACATTGCTGCTGGACAAGAATTGTCCATAAACTCACAATTTTAGTCCTATAGATACATGTATACTTCTTTCAAGAAATGCATTTGTAATTGTATTGATGGGTTTATCCCTAGAGGGCCAATATTGCTACAGTTGATTTGAGTCTTACAAAGTCTAATTTTCCTCCTCACAGAATAAGAAAATGAGATGAAAGAACAGGGGGCAGGGGCAAAATAGCAAAACAGCTATTTAACAAAAGCTTTATTACATTGTAAATTTGTAGGTTACTCATTGAAGCAATGACTTTGAAGTCAAAGCCTTCAGAGATCGTTTTGTCCAACTTACTGCTTAGACCAGAGTCAGTTAGATTGCTCAGAGTTTTGAGTCTCTCTCATGGTAGAAACTGCATGACCCCTCTTGGCAACCTTGTTCCAGTGTTTGACCACCCTCATGGTGTAAATTTTTTCCCTTTTATTGAATTAGAACTTTCTGACTTCTAACTTGTTGCCTCTTGTCCCATCCCTGGGCACGAATGAGAAGAGCCCGGCTGCATTGTCTCTGTGCCCTGCCGTCAGGAAGCTGAACAGAACAGCCGATCTCTCCTCGGCTTCTTCTAAAGCTGAATGGAGCTACTGCTCTCAGTTTTATCTTTACATAGCGTCTTCTTACTGGGCTTGCTCCTGTATGTCAAGCCTGTCTTAAGACTAGAAAGCCCAAAACTGTCTAGGAAACTCCAGATTTATTCTCACAGTGCTGAAGAGAGGGGAATAGTCACTTTTCCACCTTTGGGCTAGGCTGTTGCTAATGCAGTCCACCAGGCCACTGGGTGTCTGGGCTGCAAGAGCCACTGCTGACTCCTGTGCAATTTACTGTACACCAAGAACCCCAGGTCCCTCCTAGCAAGCTTGCTTACAGCCTATACTGTAATTGGGTTATTCTGTCCCAGATGCAGGGCTTGTTTGCCTCTGTTGAACTTTGTGAGGTTCTTGTCAGACCAGTTCTCCAGCTTCTTCTCCAGGCTGGCCCTATAGCATATTGACTGCTCTCTGCAGCTTGATCTGAGCTGTTTAATCACTTGTTCCAAGACAAAGCTCTATGCATGCGAGCAACTCCTTCACATACATGGCAACACGCCATCCTCACCTTCCCAGTCCATCTTTCCTGAAGAGTTTGCATTCATCTACTGCAATACTCCAGTCATGTGACCTGTGCTTCCACATCCACTCAATCCCAATGAGATTGTATTCTACAACTGTGCACAACTGTGCACAGGTTTCTCATTCTTCCTGGTTTTACCCCATGCTCTCTATACTGTTGTAGAGGCGCTTGACATGAACCCTCAGTCACGTTGCTTTCAAAAGAGGAAGTGTGAGAGCCTTCCTCATCATGTTGTCCCCTGGTCTCTTTCTCACTGCCCCTGCAGTATTGCTTTAGATGTTGATAAACTTTCTCCAGCATACTCAGTTTAAAGCCCTTCTCATCAGGTCAATAAGGCTGTTTGTTCCCTTTATGTCTTGAGGCAGATCCCCAAATACAGTAAAATGACGTAGCAATGCTGACAGGAAGGGACTTCTGCTGTTTTACAGCACTTAAGGAAATTATGGTTTCACTTGTAAGGCTGATATTCATTGCGTTATTAACTTAAAGTATAATTTAGCAATTACATTAATCTGACTTTACTCCAAACCTAAAATGTAGAGGTCATATTTAGCAATGCTTTGAATTTGAGTTTGAGTAGGGTTGATAGAGATAGGAACACAATAGCTGCTTAGTGCTGCTAATGCAATCAGTCTGTGCGGTGTGTTGTTTCACTATGACTGCTCTCTACTGAGCTAGGTTAACTCAGGAAGTGATAACTCTCATGGAAATTATTTCAGCTAGCTGTAGTGAAACTGCATGCTTAGTCTTTTTTAATCTACTCACGCAATGTTTTCAGCCTCCCAGGTGGGTGGTCTATCTTCTTTTTCTTCCACTTTTTAAACAGCTTTTATCGTGCATGTGAATCTAAGAAAATATAGCTATATTCTGTACAAACATGTATCTTTCAACCAAAAAAAATTGTAAATGTGTTTTATCTACACTACCATCTTTTTTTCTTTTTTTTCCATCGAAAAAGACAAATTCAGGTTTGCTAACTTTTTGACATGGAATTTATTTGAAAACTTAAATCAGGATTGTGATTCCATTTTTTACTTTTTATTAATAGTCCCATACTTCATAATGAGGCCAGACCAAAACTGTTCATCTAAATAAAGTGATTTTATTTCCCCCAGCACACTGCTAATTAACCTAATTTTGGTCATGCAGTGGGAAAGAAGCAAAGCAGATAGGAGAAAGATAATGCTCCCTCATTAATTGACTCATGCCACAGAAGGCCTTGTTGCAATGAAGTCAGACTTGACTGTTTCAGACTGGCACTGCTGAGCCCTTCTAAGACACTGAAACAGTCAGCTGAAAAAGAGAGTAAAAGAAGGAAGCTGTAACTGCCCTTGGGGCTAGGGTGCTAGTCGTAGAAATGTCTCATCTGGATTCTTTACGCTGCTCAACCACAGACATCTAGCTTTGGATTGGATTTGTTGAAATTTTTACCCGCACCATAAATATGTTCCTAGTTTGAAGGATTCTCCTGTCACCTCAACATCTGGTACTGAATGTTGTGGGGAAAAGGTACCTAATATTTTGGTACCCCATGTTTTGGCAGTGGGAGCCATGTAAACACCTGAAATGAGATAGGTGTCAGAAAAGTGTTCGAAGTTTATAAGCATGCTTTGTCAGATTGCTGTGAAAAAACAGCTGGTACAAAATCTCCCCTTCACTGACATTAAGGATTGCTGGGGAAAGGGAATCTGTTTAGAAACAGGGAACAGAACACTGACTTAAAAGGCTGTAATATGGGAGAAGAAAAGATTAAAGAACAGCTGGTTGGGAATCTTCTGAGCAGATGTCTTTTTGTCAGAAATAATTTGCTAGTTGAATTTGAATAACACTTTCATCATAGATTCTTCCTAGGCTCTGTTGGAATTTATGGTCAAAATATAAAGGTAAATAGTAACCCTATCCCAGAAAAACAACATGAGTGTAATGTTCCCTTCTTTGATCTCTTGTAGACTGCAAACTTAAATATTGATAGAATTTCCCATATCAAGTGCATGTGTTAACTATCATATTATTCGTGTTTATTTCTTCCTTCCCTCTTTGTCTTGTCTGAAAACTTTGAGCAGAACATTTATGAAATCTCAGGGTTCTATGAGATGCAAAATCGGTTTCCTTGTCATCTCTGTCAAGCAGTAGATATTAGGGACAGAGGGCAGGAAGTAAAATGGAATAGCTAAAATGAAGGTAAGACTGAGCTCTGCCTTAAAGATTGTAAAGTGTAAGAACTTGATATGAAAGGTGATGTGATGCCAGAGTAAATATTACGGTGTGTGGAGGTGATATTGGGAGAACTGTGACAGATAAAATTTTAGCTGCAATGGCTTAGATATCACAGAATCACCAAATGGTTAAGGTTGGAGGGGACCTCTGGAGGTCATGTTGCCCAACCCACCTGCTCAGGTAGGGCCATCTAGAACAGGTTGCCCAGGACCATGTCCAGACTACTTTTGAATACCTCCAAGGATGGTGAGTCCACAACCTCTCTGGGAACCTGTGCCAGTGCTCAGTCACTCTCACCACCCTCTGGGCTCGGCCCTTCAGCCGGTTTTCAGTCCACCTCACTGTCTGCTATCCAGCCCATACTTCATCAGCTTGTCTACAAGGGTCTTATTGGAGGTAGTGTCAAAAGCCTTAGTGAAGTAAAGAAAGATACTTGACTGAAGTATCTTCATACTGAAGATAGGATAGAGAAGAAACCATAAAGTCCATCACTCACTGTGATGAGTAGGTAGGATTATAATTTGTAGTTTGTAGTTTGGCCATGGTAATTTACATTCCTCACTTAATCCTAGTATTTATACATTCCTTACTAGAAATAAAAAAGAACAAAGATTCACAGATCTAGAAGTTAATATCAGACAACTGGTGTATCAGTGCACTGATAGTTCAAAATGACTAAACAAAAGAAAAAGAAATAGTATAAAAATAGGATATGACTGGCTTTTTAATTTATTTGAAACTTTCCAATTAGTACAATTTTTGAAAATGAGGAAAAGTTAATTTAAATTATTACATAATTTTTCTGGAAGCCAAGGATTTTTATAATAAAGATGCATTAGTTATATTGTTAAATGTGAAGTATCTTACAGTAGAGAAACATTTTGATGCATACACATATCTAAAGGAAAAGACTGATGCATTTATCTCTCTAGAAATGTGCAGTTTGCTATCAGGTATGGAGATGTTCCTGTTTTGGAGTGATTTAAAGCAAATTTTTAAAATCGTTGTCTTCTAGTTAGCAATTTTGGCAAGCTAGACCTGGAAGTCCAACTGGTGTACATTTGTATAACAGTACATTGAAGCTGTTTGGTGGTTTTGGTT
Organism: Phaethon lepturus; assembly: GCF_000687285.1. NCBI lineage: Eukaryota > Metazoa > Chordata > Aves > Phaethontiformes > Phaethontidae > Phaethon > Phaethon lepturus. The sequence continues at coordinate 6,361 of NW_010531302.1, read as the reverse complement.
TGTTTTTTTTTTTTTTTTTTTTTTAAAACTGTGATGTTTACAGGACTGCTATGAGAGGAATATCTGAATAATTATTGATCTTGGAAAATTGATTTCTTTCTTGAACAATGTAAACATATAAAGGAGAAAAATATAGCATATGAATAATATAAATAACTAGGCAAAGTCATTTATTCTTAGCTGTTGGAATTGTAGATCTGAATTTGCATAATTAGTTGTTAATCAAAGAGTGGAACTTCAAGGCTTTTCTGGGCTGCAGGGTGGTTAAAAAAGGATTTTACTTATTCTTTTAGTTTTGCCTAGTTGGCAAGAATGCCTCAGCTGTGTTCTGTGAGTGATTGTATTTTCCATAATTGATAGTTATGTTAGAGTTCTTATATTGCAAAAGCAATAATTAAGATTTAAACTCTAATACATGGATGGTGAAGTATTGTTAGAAGCAGATGCCCTAAATTAGACATGGCTTCTACAGAATGGATCATTAAAAAATGCTAATTGCTTTCTATATAAAAAATCATTATTGCATCATTTTAATGCTTGTCAGAGTATATGCCCAGGGCTACATTGTTTTTACACAGCCAAAGAAAGTTCTGATGCAAATATGACCGTTTTCAATATTTTCAACTTCCAGTTTTAAAGTAGTACAATGTGTATGGCTGTAGCTTTTGTTCAATCAGCTTTTCATTTGGGAGGTGTCTCTTTACAGAATTCACTTGTAGAAGGTATCCTTTGCAATTCAGTCCATTAAGCATCGTGAATACTAAATGTATTTTCTCTGGTGAGATTGAAAAGATGTGAAAGAGAGGAACAATACTCGGGAGGAAACATACTCCAGTTAATAATAACAAGCAACAGTAAAATTGGTACAGCAATTTGTAGGTAATTATCCAAAAGGACAAAAAGACCATATGGTCAGGCATGCAATACTTATTTTTCTGCAAAAAATTGTTACAGACTAGGCCTTTCATCTAATTAACTTAGTATTATGACTTTATTTATGCAGTATGTTTGATAGTAAAATAAAATGTAATTTAGAAATTAATATATATATGTCAACATGCTTTAGTAATTTTGGGCTATGTTTGCTCTTCCAGATGGAAAAGCTGGTGTAATTTCATTCTTGCATCTGACTTTAGGTAGCATGAGACCTGCAGAGGTATAATTTTAGGGTTGTTTCTAGTATGTTGGCATTGACTAGATACACAGATCTGCATACTACCGTGATAATTTCAAGATTTGAATTATACAGTAATTCACAATTGAAATTTTAGATTTTTAGGCAATTGCAATATAACTGCTGATCGTGGCTAAAGGGGACTGCAGAAGTGTAATGTCAGGAAAATATTTATTCTTTCAATGGAGATAAATATGCAAGAATAGATCACTCTCAGATAACTGTGTAACAATAATGGCAGTAAGAAGTTTCTCAAACATCCACTTGTTATGTACGTTTCATAGAGCCTTCTATTTATGTGGTCTCTGGGGATGTTTAGGTGTTTCTTTGTCAGCTTTGCAATTGTAAAATCTGCAGGCTAGTTATGTGAGAAGCCATAGGTTAGCTGAGCCAGAATAGCAGCAGCAGATTACCTATGCGTGTATAACTACAGGACCAGGTCTCACTCATGTCATCGGATGTTGACATGCTGTCCTCTCCTGGTCATTACTGACTGCTTAAAAAAAGAAAAACACCTCCCTGCTTTACATGAGATTTCAAGACATCTTGTCACATAGCCAGTTCTGGAAACATTTTTTCTAGGCTGGTCTCCATCACAGAATGTTGTGAGGCCCAAAGAGCCACAGTGGGCTGATGAGCTGGTTGCTCAGTGTCCTCACCGGGACTGAATAGGCTGGGTGCCAACCTCACGTTGACAGGATTGTACTGTTCCATGTTTTGGAGCTGGTTTGGGCTTCCCACCTGTTCTCTTGCTCCGTGTAGTGGGGATGTTATGAGTCCAGGCACACTGTAAGAGTTGACTAGCTAGATGGTAACATTCCTCTCTGGTAATAAATACCTAGCACAGCTTTTTCTCCTAGATCAAGAGCAGTTGTTGGGCAGGATTTGTAGTGACCACAGGGAGGGATCATGTTCTTAAAAATTGATAAAGGGAGTTGAAGACACAAGACTGTGTTCATCTTTGTTGAAATGGGGCGTCACTAGGTCTAGTTACTGTTGCCATGTCTCATATTATCTATGACTAGATTTAGTGGAAATTCAGATGCTTCATGAACATTGTCCTGAAACTCTTTATGGAGATGCAAGCAAGGATGAATGAATGTAATGAATAGCATAAGGGACAAATAAAAGCATGGAATCTAATGAAAGAGAGCTTAAGAAGTGAACTGCCAGCAAAAAAGGAAAGAAGAGATCAAGTGTGGGCTGGAGGATGTGGGCTGGCTAAAGATGAAACCTGAATTAAAGAGAAAATAGGAGTTTAAATACAACCTCCATAGAAAATAAAGAATTTTGCAGCTAGAGTAACTTCCTTGTATTATACTAGTCTTGCAATTCTGTATTTTTTTCATTACTGGTTTTCAGAACATACATTTCATGCATGTTCTTCTGTTTCTTAAACCCTTGCTCAATGGACAGGCACCTGTTTGTTTTCAACACATGGGCTTCCATCTTGTTGCCTCTCATTTAGCTAGTTCCTACCAGCAAGGCCTCTAGATCTGCAGCATCAGCAGATGCCCAGCTGGGATCTCTATGTGATTTATCTTTGAAGAGTTGCATCTTACATATGTAAATGCAAAGCATGTAAGAGTCACCAGCTGAACTTCAGCTTGGGTAGACTTCATCTACCAGTATCTTTAAAAAGATACTTTAATACTTAATGGAAGCTACTCTTCTGCTTTGACAATCTTATACCTGCAGAAACACTAATATAACTGACTTAAAAGTAATTTAAAGCACTTGTCTTTATAGAAATACTTATTGAGAAAAAAACTTTGTACTTTGCTGAGGAAAGACAGGCCCCGAGCAGTTTTTTGCAGTTCAATTACATAGTTTCCACATGGTCATTAGATTCTTGTGGAAATCTGAAGGATTTGCTACTTGAGTATGGATGAAAACTGTAATAAAACAGAAACCTATAGACGTGAAATGAAATATATAATGTTTTAAAATTAATCTACTAAACAGTTCTGTCTAAAAGAGTTCTATTTAAAACCAGCATGTTCTAAATTAGAGAGCACGTGATGATTTATTATAAGAAATGTTTTCTTTATATGGCATCTCTGCATACTTCCATTGTGTTGAAATACATCTGACTGTTATCCTCTTTCTTGAGAGAACATAACTAATTTATCAGGTCTCAGATAATAAAATCTGTGAAATAATAGAATCATTTTTATGGATAGTAAGATTATTGTAAAAAAAAAACCCAACCTGCATAAAGTAGCATTTCTTAGACATCAGGAAAAGTTTACACTCTACTTGATGAGCATCACTGTGCAGTTATAAACATGTACAAGGAACCTTCTGTTTCCTGTGCAATGTCTCCAAAACACATGGAGCAACACACTGAAATTAAATTGTATGTCTTAATAGTAACTACAGTCCCAGAAATTTTCTGATGAATATAGGTACACTTGATACTGGCTTGAGCCATACATTTCACTTGATTGAAAAGTTTACATTCTGTACCTTTTCAGTTAAACCTCTTGATTCTGAAAGAAGAAACAAGACTCACTTTTTGTGTGTGTGGAATTAATTAATTTCTATGACTTTTGTATTAGTAGCAGGGCAGGGACCATACTGATAAGAAGGTTTTTGATCCAGATGTTTATTTGCTTCACAAATAGCTACACGCTTGTAGTCTTTACACATACATATATATTTATGTATGTGGTGATAGAGTGAATGAATGAATAGATCAATGATCTAGATTAATAGTTTAACGAGTGACAAAGAATTAAAGCCCCATTCCAAACAAAATATTAGGGTTTTTTTAATAATAAATATACATATCTGTCTGTTACAGAAAAAATGCATGAAAAAATGCATTATTTTTCCATTCCCAAGAGAGATTGCATACTCAAGAAGGGAAGGAGTCAAGAGTGAGAAACACAAGAATATGTCTAAAGAAAATCAAAATATTCTACAAATATTTTTTAAGTTTTTTTTTTGGGTTTTTTTTTTTTTTTTTGATAGTTCTGGGATTATGGCTGAGAAGAGCACATTAATTTGTTGGTATATATTTAAGCTCTATTTGAGACAGACTTCCTTTTTTGGTAAAAACATTTTACTCTTATCACAGGACAGAACAGAATCACAGAACAGAACCACCAGGGTTGGAAAGGACCTTCAAAATCATCAAGTCCAACCATTAATCCAGTGCCACCGTGTCCCCTAAACCATGTCCTCACGTTTTTTGAACACTTCCAGAGATGGTGACTCCACCACCTTCCTGGGCAGCCTGTTCCAATGCTTGACCACCCTCTTGGAGAAGAAATTTTTCCTAATATCCAATCTAAACCTCCCCTGGTGCAACTTGAGGCCATTTCCTCTTGTGCTATCACTAGTTATTTGGGAGAAGAGACCAACAGCCTCGTCGCCACAACTCCCTTTCGGGTAGTTGTAGAGAGTGATGAGGTCTCCCCTCAGCCTCCTCTTCTCCAGACTAAAGAACCCGAGTTCCCTCAGCCGCTTCCCGTAAGACTTGCGCTCCAGACCCCTCACCAGCTTTGTTGCCCTTCTGTGGACACGCTCCAGCACCTCAGCATCCTTCTTGTAGTGAGGGGCCCAAAACTGAACACAGGATTCAAGGTGCGGCCTCACCAGTGCCGAGTACAGGGGCACGATCACTTCCCTACTCCTGCTGGCTACACTATTTCTGATACAGGCCATGATTATTGTATTGATTTATGAGCTGACCTAAAGCACCATGTGTTTGCTTTCTCCGTTACCATCATTGCTACTGCTGCTCCTGCTAATAATACGTTTATTTGCATTAGCAAGAACATAGGAACAAAAACTGGGATCAATTTTGTGCCTGACTGTCAGTAAACTGTGACAAGACAGCATGAGAGAGTGAGTACATAAGCTCTCAAATCGATACTGTTTGCCATTTCCAGGTCAGAAGCACACAACAGGTGGAAGCGAGTTAGAAAAGCAAAAGGGATGCAGGATAAGCTAACAGGAATGCATTCAAGGTAAAAAAAAAAGGATCCTATTTCACCTCCATGCTTACTCAGCCAATGACAGACAACAGTCCTGTGTAAAGGATTGCAGTGAAGTTATGGTTTAAAGCAAAATTTAACAGCACATAAGACTCTATGATTTTCAGTGACAATATTTTTGCGAACATGGGAAGACATGGGAGAAAGCCTGACAGTGGCAAGAAGGAGCAGATACTTACAGTTGGTGGTGGTGGCAGAGTGAAGGTAAGGATTGGTGACTTTTTAGAGGGGCATTAAGTAATGAATAGTAATATCAAGTACTATCTCTCATTAATATCTCATGAAGTGTACATTTATAGCACACTTCATCCTGTAAATTCCTTTGCCTATCACCTCTGTGATCAGCTTTGCATAATGTGTTGATGCATCAAGGCCCTGAATATTTCTGACTGGACACAGTAGTCATAAAACAACCTAAATACTTGAAATAGTGTAACATATGTCATACTGATGATCTATTTTATGCTATTTACCTTTTCCCCCAAAATTGTGAGTTAGATTTAGTTTAGAACAAGACAACCTGTTGAGAAACACTTTATAGGTTTTGGACACATTTGTGAAGAAGACCTTATGCTCCAAAGAAATTAGCATTCCAAATGACAAATGTAAAATAGTGAATGCACCCAGAGATTTAGTTTTTTCTTCTAGCTGAGAAGTAGAAATAAACTAAGGGATCATTTAGCATTATAATGATCTCTTTTCAATTTTCTATTCAGGGAGTATATGTTCTCTGTAATAAATGAACCAGTTGTAATTCAAGTATAGTTACAGCAATAATTTTTGTAATGTGAGACAATTGTCTTGGAGAAGACCTCTTCATTTTCACTGTGCTAGAAGTAAAAGGAACGTGTTCGTTTCTAAGAGAGTATCTGTAACTCTTCTTGCCTGTATAAGCGTCCTGTTGTTGCTGTTGCCATGTGGCAGACAAAGAGGTAACACTCTTGAGCCAGGATGATACAGAATAGCCTAACTGCTTTGCTGTCCAAAAGAGTTTACAGTGTGAAAGACCTACTTGTGAAGCACTCGAATGCAGGCAATAGACCTGTTCTTATGCTTTGGCTATATCCACAACTGTTTTAACTTCCTCTCAGTGTGCAGTCTGAAACCTCAGAGAAAATACACTGATACTATGTCACAACAACCCCATGCAGTGCTACTGGCTTGGGGAAGAGTGGCTGGAGAG
>NW_010531301.1:0-19420 GCF_000687285.1 Phaethon lepturus | reverse complement strand
ACCTAGTGATTCTGTGTGATTCTGTGTGATAATGCCAACATACTGTCTCACCTGCATTGATAATGTAATAAAAATTAGAGATCAAGGAAACCTGGTACAGTAGATGTCTGTAGCGTTGTTGCTTGTAGGATATTGTATCCTTTTTTGCTTAAAAGTATCAACCAATGGGCAGGTTTCTCCCCCTTTCCATGGTCAAATATTCCATGTAAGAATAATAAGCATCCTCACTGTTAGGGCATTTACTGTGTGATTCATCTCATTTAAGTTTAGATGTCTGTAATACAAAATCTACTGCTGAGCTTGTCACCCTTGACTTCTTCTATAGTAAATAGACAGAACTGGGTGTTTTATGGACTTCATTCATCTGCCCTATTACCTATGTTAGACCTTAGGAAGACATGATTCTTATCCTTAGATATAGGGATTATATTAATTATCCCTCCACTGTCTTAGGTGAGCTTAGGTTAATGGGAATGTCAATGTTTAATGATTTGAAGAGTATTCTTTTCTAACTAAAGATGTCCTTTATTCCTCCCATCATATTATTAAGACCTTAAATCCATATCATACACCAAAGAACAATGAATTTTGAGGAACATGTGGAAAGGAGAGGTCACCTTCTTCCTTAGGGCATGAGCCACATCTGGCCATTTTCCACCTTACAAATTTCCAGTTGTTGAAGAGTCCAAATGCAACATCCTCAAGTCTCTCCTGCTTGCTTCCTTAGGAACCTTGTTATTTATGTAGGTTTTGGTTTTTAAAATGTTTAAATGCATCAAGTTTAGCTTGTTACAGTGCATTGAGGAGGCTGCTTTATGGTATTTGAGGGTGTACACGGCAAATTTTTTGGGATCCAGCATCCACAGAATGATTTCCATTTCAACAAACAGCATGGTCCCTTCTGCTGCTAAGGTGTGAATAAACTCCCATTCCAGCTCCTAAATATGTAGATTTTACCCAAGGCACCTGACAACCAAAATTCTCCACGCCAAGTATCCTACTTGTTCTGCCAGTGGTGACAGCATTTTCTTCCTCACTTCTTATCCTCAGCTTTTAAGCTCTCGTTGGAAAACATCTCTCCAGCCTTCTTTAAGGCAAGATATACTGCCCTACCAAACCAAGCACAGATACCTTGAAAGTCATCCTATTTGGTGGCCTTTTGGAAGTCAATGAGGAAAACAGCACTATTTCTATAGGAAAGTTATTCTGATGTCAGACTGCACAGGGAATTTATTCTTTTGTCAGTTTTATTCTTTTCAGCCATTAAAGTATAAGTGGTTTTCACAGGGTTATGACATGTTTTGCAGTCTGGTGCACTATAAAGTATCATTTCTTTACACTCTAATCCTTAAACAGTTGACATTTATTTGTGTGTGTTCATGGATGTGTGTGCATTCTTCTGGTTGTGGCTACACATACACAAAGCTGCTTCTCTCTTGGCTTAATTAGCTCATCCCCAAACATTGATTTCTTCTGTGTTGTTTTTTATTATTTACTTTGTAGACTTTTAAAAAAATTATTTAAAATTAATATAATGCTGCTTAAAAGACCTAGTATTGATGGCCCTGAAGGCAGAATGCTGCTGTTTTTCCACAGCAAAGAAGCTGCAGCCCAGTAAAATCTGGATGGAACAACTGCAGACAGGTGGAGGTGCTCAGATTTAAGATCTGTCACCACTCAGCCATTCAGCCCACTAAAGCTACTGACAAGATGATTCACTACTAAGACTCTTAAGTATTGCTAATTAATGGTAATGATTATGATATAGTTTCTAGTGACTGAGGAACTAGGGCTTCGTTTTCCTCAGCCTCATTTCTTTCCCACTCTTTTATGCTTTGGAATATTTTTCATGTGTTTTGCAGTCATGGCAATGAAAGTTTGGCCTCCTCACCCCTATCCCTCTCAGCATAACAGCTGGTTACAGTTGCTCAGTGGTCATGGATGTCCTACACTTCCCACCAGTGGTTGCTGAAGATCTCTGTCAGAAACCGAGAGAGCTTTGCCCCTGACAGGTTGAGACACTCACATGGGACAAAATTAATTACCTTAGAAAATACAAGTATTTCATGAACTGATGGTCTAGCTAGACAGCATACTTTCACCAGCAAAAGACAGGAATGGCTGTTTTGATATAATAAACAGGAAAATAAGAGTAATTCTTCCTCTCACCTTCTGGCAGGTCGCTCCATGCATAAGTCACATGGAGATTTTAGTGTTTAGCAGCCAGTCACTACTTCATTTGGTCTGAGTTTCTTCATTGCCTTACAAGGGCTTTTTTGACTTGACAGTATTATATGGGAGAGAGATATATGTATCACTTGCATGCTGCCTGAGAAACTACTTCTCTTTGCTTGATCTGATAGTTTCGCTGGTCAGCCCCTAATTCTTGCAATGAGCAAGACAATAAATAATTCTTTCCTGATCATACTCTTTCTATCACACATCCCCAGGAGATTCATCAAGCCTTACAAAGTGGGAGATGTGATCATGTTTTTCATGCTACTAGTGGTGCTAGAGTAAAACACCCCAAAATGGGCATTGCTGCATCAGAAGTCTGTATGCTTAAAGTGTTCCCATCACTGCTAGGAGCCACAGGGCAGAAATACACAACAATACCACCAAATTCATATTTCTAGGTGTTCAAATTCATATTTCTGTGTGTTATGATATTTCAGATAGCTGTTAATTTTTTTCTAAATGCAGGAAGACACATTCAAATTACAATTATTTTTTTAAGTTTTTTTTTTTTTATATAGTGAAAATCATCTTCGAATTAAAACTTGAGATCTGATTCTGCTTTTCTGTTATAAAGCTTGCTAACTAGGATCTTAATGTTGCCATTTCTAAATTCAAAGGTAAGCACTCACAGATTTAACAGGATGGATGTATTCAGAGTGCAGATGATCAGAGAGAATAGCGTGTTTACTTCTAATGATCAGTCTGCTACAGGATAACAGCCTATTAGCTACATGAGCGAAGTAGCTCTCTCCGTTGTATGGCAGTGATTCAGTAGAGAAGCATCCGGGTTCAAATACTGATGAAGATGCAAATCTGAGATCAGGCGTGCCTGAAAACAGTTGTTGCTGCCTGAAAAATTGGAGGAAAACATTTCTTGGAAACAGTCTCACGAATTTAAAATAGTAGGAAATTAGTTTTCTCTCTTGTGAAATGAATGACTTCCCATGACTTTTCCCTCCTGGCTGAAATGTCAATCCAAGCCTCCGAGATGAAAGAACACACACCAAGGTCTATAAAGAGGGAAAAAAATAATATACAAGATATCCTAGCATATTAAAAACCTAGAAGGAAATATTTGCAATATCCTGCAGAGAATATCAGAACGTGAGATCAGTACGTGTAACCCAAGCTGCAAAGCCACATGCAGTAGTCTGGCATAGTATTGTCTTGCAGATAATACTCTTTTATATCCCAGGGCTAAAGAACAAATGAAAGGCATGCAGAGATGAAGACCATGCTTTTAAATGTTTGCCACTTTGAACTCTTAATTCATGTAATTATGACTTCAAAACCACCTGCCACCCAAAAGAGAACATGGAACAATACCATGCACAGGGGGTTTGTTTATTTCCTTGTTTTTTACCATGATGAGTTTTGATTTAGGTTTGAAAAGAATTTAAAAGAAGGACTAAATTCTATTTGTGTTAAGCCATCCCAGAGAGGACCTTGTGTTTCTATATCCCTGTATCTCTCTGGTCCAGAGAAAGAACTGATCCCTCCAATTTAGTGTAATGATGCACCCCTACTTAGTGATTTATTTGCAACCCGCAATATTGATCGCAATATGGAAGTGCTTATGGATATAAGAGAATAAGATTGAAAGGGACTTTCTCACTGAAGATCTGTCTTGGCCCGCAGCCATATCACATACCCAAAGAAGTTGCTTTGTTGCTAAACTGTAAAAGAGGCTGTGATCGAGTATGTAATCCCCACATTGACCAGGAAAGGATCAGAGAGCTACCAGGGGCTTTGCTTTCCCTGTGCCCACTGTACCTCCATAAGCACATTTCCTTACCACAGTGAAGACCTGGTTTACCCTTCAACCAGACCGCAAACCCTCAGCCGGTGCTCTGGCTCGCCCGTGGCTTAGTGTAGCCCCATGTTCCCTTTCCTGCAGTCTGGGCCGGGTGGATATGACTGGCTTCAACACACTAAAGCCCAGTCTAGCAGCTAACTTCCTGAGGCTTGTTTCTTTTTTTGACACTGTGGGCTCCTGAGGCTCTCCAGCAGCTCTGAGGGTAGAGAGCAAAGGGCTACTGAGTTCAACTCACTGAAATTCGACCTTGAGCCAGCTCTTTTTGTCCCAGAGTAGATAAATGGAAGGTTATTGTGTGTGAAAGCCTTAGTGAGGGAAATTAAGCCTGGAGAGGTCTGTTGCTTTGGTTGCTACGAGTGCAGATGTCATTGAGACATTATGTTGTTAATGCTGGCTGTTGAAAGAGTTGCTGGGGGTGGCTCTCTGCCTTAAGAGAGTGACAGCTAAGTGAGTTTTTCAAGGCTTTTGTGTCAAACAGGGAATAGTGCAATGGCCTGTTGTGAACTCTGAAAGAAAAAGGTCTCATAGTCATAAAAGCAGGTAATATTTTCACCAAGATTTACAGAGGAAGATTATCTGTCATCATTCACCCAGATTCTAGCAGGATCTATAAAATCTTTCTCCTAGTCCAACCCAGGCTGCTTTCTGAAATGTGATATTTCCCAACCTCCTGGTATAGATTTCATCTCAAGAATCCAAAATGCCGCTTGTTCATTAGCCTGCAAATGGGCAAATGGCCTACTTGGTGAAACACTCTGCAGATGTGGAGAAAAGTTAGGCAACAGATCATCATGGTAATGATTCCCCCTCATCACAGAAACAAAGGCACAATTAAGGGATGGAAAACATCCGAATTATTTGCTGATGATGAAAGGAAGAAAATTGGATTCATGTTGTCCAACTTTGAATATGGGAAAATGATGTTGCCCTCCTTTCCCTGGGCCACAAAACTTGGCTGTTGTCATTAGTCTTTTCATTCCTTCTATTGTTCTCTCAAGAAGCTGCAAATTGGCTATTTTCATCTGTTACTGCAATTAAGCACAGCAGGGCAGTTACACTCATAACAAAGGACTAGAACTGTACGAAGTCATTCAGCTTTCTTGAGGGGTTGTAAAATGGCACTGAAGTTCAGGAAAATTTCGTCCAGAGTTATCAACTGGGGAGACTAGACAGTGGGGCCTCCTCCAGAGAAAACCAAATGAAAAGCATAAAGAAAGAAAACTTTTCTCTGGGACTTCCTCTTTAGAGTATTCTTCAAATTGTGATTTGAAAGAAGAGAATATGGAGCTCTAGTTCTATAAATAGATGAAAAAGTGGTGTGCCTGGGTCCAAATTTTGTGTATAATCCATTAAGATCTATTGAAGACAGGAGAATACAAATCCACAAATAGCATCCCAATTCTTTTCCCCAGGAATATAAGGCTGGCAGCTGCTTCTAGCTTTCCACAAAGAAACCTAATTCCAAATATACAATGATGCTCTTTGTTTAGGGACTATTGGGGAACGAGGATTTCTGTAGTGGTTTCTGAAGACCAGTACCAAAATACTGACACAGAAGCTAAAGAGACAAAGAGTCTAATCGCAAATCTATGCTACACTGGGTAGGAGGAGGATGAAAATATATCTGAGGGAAGTAGTTACAATAGTTGGTTTAGCCTTGGCTACTTCTGTAGTCATTGAAGAGGAACAGTTTCTTACAAGATTGGTTCCAAGTAGAAGGTTAGCTTCTGTGTTCTGACTGTCTACAAAAGTGTTTCCCCACAAATTATAAAGAATTAAAATGTATAGCCTAATACCCTATTCAAAGCAGGATCAGCTATGAGGTCAGACCTAGTTGCTCACAGCTTTATCCAATCCAGTCTTGAAACCTTCTGACAATAGAGGGACTGCAACAGCTTCTCCACTCAACTTGTTCATGGCACTTGGATCCTAAATCACTTCCAAGCTGTTAAAAATCCTATCCAGTGGGAATTGCTTGTGGATCACTTTACTTATTGGACTGGAAGCCTCAGGTATGTTAGAAAACATGCCTCAGGAGATGTATTCATCACCCACCTGGGTTCAATAAACTGACTAGAACAAAAGGACACTTGCAGAGGGCAGAAAGGAGTATTTCTTCCAAATTCTACTCAGTTGCACCGTATGCTATGAGTAAAGTTCACCTTCCCCTAAATTTCAAGATCTTGACCAGAGTTATATATAGCAAATAGCAAGTGCCAAGGTGTTGGCAATCTTTCACTTGCAGTATAGTAAAACCTTCGCATTATAAGTGAGATTCATGGATATAACCCCATATGTTCTGCATATCAGAATGCTTCCAGCATCTGGAAGACATCTTCATTGGAAGAGACATGTCCCTGTCCTTAACCTGTGGTTCTGGTGCCAGCTTTCTAGTGCCACCCCTACAAATCAGAAAGGAACCAACTCCTTTATCACTGGGGCACAGCAAGTCTGTGCTAGAAATCTTATTACTTTGGGTTCCCAACTGCAGTTATTGACACAACAGGGCAACTTGAATTCAGCACGCAAAAATTGGAGGAAATATTTGGCTTTAATTTTGTGCATCAAATATCTTTCAAATTAGTATAGTGCCAAAAATAGTAACATTTTGAAAATTAGCTCCTAAGTGTTTGCAAAACTCTCAGAAGACACAGTAATGAACATAAGAGAAGAACCCAATCTGGTATTTTTAATTTTATCTTTAGAACAGGGTTGAGTAAGGTTCAAGGATAGACTTGCTGCCAGTCTCTGAACAGGAAGACAAAAACAACATATTGGCTGTCTTCTTTCTCAGTTATCACTGTGTTCTGTGCACAGAACAAAGTATGAATCTGGGGGTTAATGTAATCGCATAACTAAAGACTACCTCAAAATATATTCCCAATCATGTGTTTTTATTTGCTTGGTGCATGTGAGATTTTGTTATCCATCCATGCTCTAGTAAATGCCTAAAGGCAAAGGACTGAAATTTAAGAGACCTCAAAAGTAGCCTGGGATATTTTTGCCAGCGTTGGAGTGACAATCTTATGCATAAGGGCTGGAGAAAAAGAAAAAGTGAAGGTAAAATAGAGACAGAGATGGTGGGAAGACCATCAGGAGACATGTTGCAGCTCCTGCAACGATGAGTTAATAAAACAGCTAAGTTAAAAAAAGATCTAAGCTCTAATGTCCTTAGAGATAATGAGGAAAAACTGAATCTTCGATGGGTTACAGGAAGAGCCAACGTAGGTGTCCTTCATAACCCCCATTAGACAAGATAGGAAATCAGAGCAATGAGCCACAAAGATATTGTAGACAGAGGGTCTAAGGAAAGCTGAGAGGACAAAATATCAGAAAGTTAGGTCAAAGAGAAGACTGTAATTTAATGTGGTCATAAAACTGAATTTTCATACCATAAGGAACTCCAAGACCTTGCCATCTGTCCTGGCTGGGCATCGGAATGTGTACGCAAAGTACTGACAATATGGCCAAAATCATAAGGGTGGGAGAAGACTGACTTGGAAATATGAAAATGTATTAGGAGGTAATAACAGATCATTTTTCCTTTCATCTGGACAAGAACCCTTTTGATATTGTCATAATGCACTAATGTACATTGCTCTTATTACAATATATAAATATAGCCTTACAATTATATCAAACATAATACAGACATCATAAGTGATAGCTCAGATTAATTCCTTCAACTTAGCAAAATGAAAAGAAACAGTGAAATGATCCACTTGATCATGTTTATGCTGAAATTTTAATTTCACATAAAAAGTTCAGAAAATTTGCATTTTCTAAATAGCAGAATTTTGTTCAACTGAGATCTGTTTCTAATGGGTAAGATGTGATATAATTAAGACTGATCGTAGAAGTTCAACAAAGGAAATAAACATGAGATTTTCCTGTTGTTTGCTTTCCTAGAAAATTAATCTGAACACAATTAATGGATTTTTTGACTTGGGTAATTATAATGTTGTTTTTGTCAATAGTAGAAGAGATTCTCAACGCCATGGAACAAAAATTAATCCAGGACTGGGATTGGCGATGTTAATGTCCTTGCTGGAAATTGAAAGGGTAATGTCAAGGATGGGCTGAGCTGTGGGACAGTATAGTGTTGAGACAGACCCAGAATAGTGGGGATGATCTGTTGAGTCATCAATGTCAAGTAATAATAATAATAATAATAATAATAATAATAATAATAATAATAATAATAATAATAGGGAATCCTGTGATTGGGTGTGGGAATACCCAGGGGAAGAGAAGGAGTAAGCAGAAGGATGAATCTTGTGAACCTCCTTGGACACTTGCCCCTGAAGGGCAGATGATGAGCCCATAAGGCAGACCGGAAAATTGTTGAGCGCGCTGTGAGAAGACAGAATTACAAGACCTGAAAGGGGTCAGGATTTCAAGGAAGAGTTAAAAGAATACAACCTGTGCAGCACATGAATCAAACAGTCCTAGCGCAAAATTTAGCCTTCATTCCTTGTACATTCCTCGTACATTCCTCTTTGTTGTTGTTGTTGTTGTAAAGAAAATCATCTTCCAGGAAGTCATTACATTGATTTCCTGTCACATTAGCCCGTGCTGAAAACTAAGGTCCTGCCAAGTGAAACAATAGAGATGAAAGATTTGATTTTCCTCTCTTTCAGTATTTGATGTAAGCTATTTCAGCTCAGGTATCTGCAAACAATTAAATTTCACTCTAAGTGTTAGCATTATTAATTCTTCCTCATTTATCTTGTTCAGTGTTCTCCACCAAGCTTGTTCACACATTTGTTGGTATTTTCTAGAGCGTGGACGCATGAACAAATCATCATGGCACAAGCAAAGGTGTGGTGTCTGAGCAGCATCCATCAGGTACTCTGGAGTGAGGGAAGATGTTCAGACTTTTGCCCTGTAGTAAGCTGGGCCATTGCAACAGGGAATCCGACACGGGGCTTATCCTAACGTATGATGGCAAACAGATACATCTGATGTCTAAAGACCAAATCCCTCCAACAGAGAAGTGATCGTTGTCAATACAGACCTAGAAAAGACCTGTGTCCTGGATTAAGAAGATAATGTCTTCTCGTTGTTGTTTTTGTCTTTTGATGCATATCAGTAACGTCCTCCCTAAAAAGATTTCCTTTGTGGATCCTTTTGGTTTGCTGGATACCACTTCTCAAGTAACTCCTACGCACCTGGACGCAAGTCCATGCGTTTGAACAGCCTGTTTTCTATAGCTATGTCTCTCTCACTTTCTCTCTGGTGGTTGCACTTTACCTGAGGCTGTGCTGGTTGAACTCTCTAGGAGGAGTTTTCTCTCTGTTCTTTTCTGTCAAGGGAACAGGCAATTTAGCACTACAGCTGTTTGAAAACACTGTGCTGGACGATTTTCAGCTTTAACAGCTCATTGCAGGATTTGTTTGTTTTTGTTTTGTAATTAGTTCTCATTTTGAAATGTGTGCTGCTCATTATAATACACGACACGTAAGGATATGATTTATCACGTTACAAAGTTGAAATTAAAAAAAAAAAAAAAAGCCATCCATTTTCCAAACTTTCTTTTTCCCTTTTAAAGTTTTATACTTTCATTGTAAACATTCATTCCAGTCTGGAATGATGATTTGCTTCAAAACAGGTCAGCATTTATCATACAAAGGATATACTGAATTTCTCTCAGCTCTAATAAGTGGATCGAGAAATGAGTGTTGGCTCTTTAGTTTAAGGCGAAGAGGGATGTTTTAATCAAGGATGGTGCTCCTCTTTCAAACATTATACTGAGCTGTAGTCAGATGCTGTTCTGAGGGAAAGGACGTTTTTTACGTTACATTCACATTCTCTTGCCACCGAATATCCTGTAACTGAGCAGGTACCATTAACTTTCTGCAGAGAAGCTGCAACAGGTGAGAATTAGTGCATCCACCTGGTGTTTCACCTTTAAAGGCGTGCAAACCGTTCTTGGCTGATTCTCATGCTTAGCTCTCTCCTCCTTTCAAGGCCAGTGTCCTGTGACTATCCTGTCGCAGTGCCTACCCTCATTTATTCCTCATTACCACCCATTCCCCTCTTTGCTGATCAGTGTTTTTGCCTGGATATGAGCATAGCACATTTAGGCAGAGTGTTTTCCCCGGGGAGAGCACAGGAATTGACAAATAAGCTCTGCCAGATCTTTCTGCGACGGCTTGGCACTGCCTTCCTCCGCCATTCCGCACCCATGGCAGGGCTTACAGTAAGAAACACGGGTCTTCTCTCTGAAGTCCGTCCTCCAAGCTGCAGCCACTCGGGAGCAGACAGCAAAGGCAAAAATGCCAGATTTCACACTGCAGTAACCGAGGTGTGGGCACAGGCATCCATCCTACTGACTGCCTTCGAGGTGACGATTTGATCACGTGCTGATGATTGACAGAGGTGACTTCTTAAACCAAAGATTAGCCAGGGCTCCTTTGCCAGTTCTCTCCAGCTGCAAGCAGGTAACATTTTGGCAGGCAGCTTCCCGGACGGCTCACACTTTGTCTTTCACACACACAAACACGTGTGTCTGTACAACCAAAGGCACTGGAGGAATCACTAAACAGATGTACGTGTAGCAACTCCTAAACTGTGTTTTTGTTTTGCAATCACAACAGTCAGCACCAAGGAAGTTACGCATTGATCAAAATTATTGCACAATTAAGGCATGATAATGAGCATCCAATACTGCAGCTAATGTAATTACAGTGTAATATCACTTAAAGCTCTGCAGGTGATTAGGCAGGGTGCTGGAACATAAGGGTATCTCTCATTCCTGTGCCTACTCAACAACTTTACAAAACTTCAGCTAAGTAAACCTGGAAAGGAACAAAAGGGAAAATTAGAAATAGAAACGTCACTAGCAGTTCCATCAACTGTCCATAGAAGTGGCTTTCCAAGGGATAGGGAGCAAAAACCAGGCATGTCATCAGTCCACATCCAGCCCTAGCTGGGAAAAAAGTTGCCAGGAACTGTCTGATGACATGTGGGTGATGATTACACATTGTTGATCAGCATAGTTCCTCATACAGCTGAGACCAAGTGTTGTGGGACACCAGATAACTCACTGTGTCAATAACCTCAGCCAGAGCATTAATACTGATTTCCTCAAATGTACGTGGGTCTGAATCTAGTTGCAGTTAATGACAGTTATGTGCCACTGTAAGTCAAAGAGAATCAGGTGTTGACATGCTCTAGTCTGGCCTCAGGGACAAACTTGTTTTATCTGTGAATACTCAACTGGTTCAAGGCAGATGTTCTGATTTGTAACTGGGGTCAAGTACTTAGTTTTCACAGGGGGCAAGAACTATGACAAGAAAGAAGAAAAACATATTCTTTTTGACAAAAAAATATATGAGCTTAAGTTATCATATATTCATTATCACCCACTCAAGGCAGTCAAAATTTTATTTCAAAATCTAAGAGACTAAAGTGGAAATAACAATATTGCATATGGGAATTCTGAGTGGCCTACTGATTTTCTTGGCTATAGGTTTTGAAATATTATATTTGAAGAGGATGAAGGAGTGGAATTTGCTTCCAGCCAAATCAATTTAAAGGTGCTGGAACAAAAAGAGGAAACTGAAGATACCAGTCAGAATTCATCGTGCTGGTGGAGCATAGGAAACAATTTTAGTCTTTCCACTGGCCATGATCCCTTGGCTGTGGATAAGGCTTGTATGATAGTGACAATCACCATGTCTTAGAAGCATAAATACTGCATCAAGGAATATTTAGCATTCAAGTGGCATTCTCAGGTTTGCACAGCATAAGGAAGGCGAATGGTTCTGCTAGTCATGCTTGTGCAAAAGTCAGGCACATATGTAGGAAAACACGCAAGTTCAAAGCGGTCTGCACTTCATTTGTAAACGAAAAATGTATCTTTGTTCTATAGGTAGCATGCCAAATTGAGAGGATCCAAACAAAAACTGTGCCTGTCTTGCACTTCCAGTGTACAAAATGCTAAGAAAGTGTTGGACCTTCTTTCAAAATGTGGATCTAACTACCTTCAGCAACATCATTTCATGGAGCAATAACGATCTAATGAAGGGTGACTCAAGATCCAAGCACCATTTAAGATGTCGACTTATTTCTTTAAAATTACATTTCCATCTGCTCAAGGGGGAATCTCAGAGTTAAGATGTGTAAATAACCAGATTTATAAAGGAGCTGTGTTACGAAGTTGAATGTCTCTAAAAACCTAGCCCTGAAACTTTGAAGTGTTTCACTATTCTTTAGCTATATAAAGTGTAGGCAACTATACTGATCCAGTCATCTATGTTGTGCTTCATCTCAACTAATTTTCAGGGGTTAGATCCAGCTCTGTATCACATACTTAAACTTAGGCATGTACATGTAGATACGCATATATACATCAGTGCATAAACTTGCATTGTAGTCAGTGAAGAACTAACCAGTCAGTATAGTCCACCAAGTATAGACAACTAATGATCTGAAAAATTTCACAAGGGACATAATTAATGTGTCTAAACATATTCTTTTAGCGTGACTTGAGATGCCCCAGGTTATGCTGGCCAGCCTCCAGCTGAGGCTCTGGAATGGCTTGGACCTCCAAAATGTCTTTGGTCATATTTGTCAGGTGGGGAACGGCTCAGGTACCCAAGGTCTCTGCATTGGCTCTAGACAACTAGTTTTTGGCCACTGAAGCCTAACCTTGCTGTCTACCTCAGGTGATATGGAACGTTCCCCAAACCCCATCACTGTATTGGCTAAGGGAGATTCAGTTGCCTCAGCAAAGGTGACCTGGTGTTATGTGAGGTGCCCTGAAGTTTCTCCTGTGGATATCTGGGGTATAAAAAACATCATAGAGAACACGCCACATTCCGAAACTTCAGTTCTTGTAGTTCCAGGCTGGATAGCTAAAGAAATATATATATGCAAGGCAGTTTCGCAGGTTTCTACAGGAGTCAATGGTGATCTTGTGCATGTTTCAGTTGCATAAGCATAGGGGTTTAGTGCCACTTTTTATGCATGAGGGTATCCCTCCTGGATCCAGGTATTAGTGCAAAAGAGACCCTGCGTCGCATCTACTAGTTTCCTGTGAAAGGTCTTAGGGTATCTCAGATGGCACCATATATCTGTGCTGATTAATACAGTCACTGTATCTAGGGAGAAATTCACCTGGCCAAATACAGGAGTTTGTTTTAGGATGAGGTGAATTAACCTTAAAATCCACTAACACTGTTAACTGTTTTCTCATTAAATACAAAGGCAACCCATGGTGACTATAGCCATCTAGCCTAAATGCTGCTAACAGCAGCATTTAATTAGATGAATCATACCATAAGTAATAGGCCTTTTTGTAGACAAAATATATTTTTTCTGTTTTGTTTTGGCAGTTGCCTTGGTTTAGGCAAATACAGAGTTTTGTCTATAACTGGGATCCTTACAGATATCTCCTTGGCTCTAGGAGCTATGGAGCACACAAGTAAATTACTTCCTTGGAAGAAGAGAACAGATCTTTTTTTGACAACTCTTTTCTCACCTCATTATTTCTCCATCACAATAACTAAAGCTGTCAGATTTCTGACAGAAAGCTGCAAGAGAAGCATGTTGCAAGCAGCTGGTCTTCACAGGGCTGTTAATTCCCCCTCCTGCCAA
This sequence comes from Phaethon lepturus, assembly GCF_000687285.1. Classification (NCBI taxonomy): domain Eukaryota; kingdom Metazoa; phylum Chordata; class Aves; order Phaethontiformes; family Phaethontidae; genus Phaethon; species Phaethon lepturus. The sequence continues at coordinate 5,763 of NW_010531301.1, read as the reverse complement.
TGTAGAATCCATGAACAAAGCAAAACAAAGCAGAAAAGACATTTTCTTCCACCTGTGCAGGTTTGCCAAAGAAACAGGGAATTTTGCTGACAAGTTCCCAAATGTGAGACTAGCTAAAGAACTAATAAATAACTGGATGTTGTAATGCATGAGTGGGCTTCCTGAGCTGGGATTTAAGGAAGGAGTCATGTCATGGATGGGTTACCCTTTTTCCCTCCCTTGGCTTCTGGGCTTAGGCATTTGCTGGCTGTGCTTTGATATCCACAGGTGGAAAGCAAGGTATAGGAGCGAGGAATTACAGCTGATGCTGGACCTAGAAAAAAGTAAAAAAAAATCTTTGTGATAAAAAAGCTTGTCTCTGCCAGAGGAATAATTGCAGACAGGGAAACTCAAACAGTACTTTGACCCAGCTACTCCCAGGCCCATCACAGGAGCCATCACTCCATTTAAAGTCCCATACCCCCTCCCACCCCGCCCAGGAACAAGTAAGGGAGCAGCCTTAAGAGAGACAGGAGCCCCTGCCCCAGCCCCCCCAGGTCTGTCCCAGGAGAACACTGGTCCCATGGGCTGGGGGGACACCCACCTGATGGGTCAATGGGAGAGGCTCTGCTGTACACCTTAGAGACCCAGGGGAGTCACTGCTCCAGTGTATGGAACACGTTATGGGAAGCAAGGGAAGAGTAGTTTTGGGTTGCACAAGGCTTGTTGTAGTGTGTTTAGGGGAGGAACACCCTAAGGCAGGGAAAGATGGATTGGAGAGGAACAAGTGTGGGAAAATAGAGGTCTAAGGGGATAGAAAGGGCAGGCCATATGCAAACAGTTTGCTTGTCAGGCCCTATTCTGTACCTATCAACGGAGTCTCGTCTGCCCTCTCATTAATCTCCTATTCTAACTATTTTCCTGAGTGAAGGACTCTCTGTGCTGTGTGCATGTGTGTGTATGGGGCTTTCCGTGCAGCAGCTGGAGAGAGTCCATGTGTCCACCATGCCAGCAACTGGAATGAGCACGAGTGCACAAGGGAGGCTGCGAGCACCAGCAAATCATCTGCCATGGGGCCTTGGGAGTTACTGGGAGGCCAATTACTCTGTGTGTGTGTCTGAGAGGGACACAGCTGGAGAGACCAGGATCCATGGGCAGCTACTGGGTAGACGATGTCTGAGTCCAGCTGTAAGGGGGATCCATGTTGTGCATGTGTATATATTTCTCACTAACAGACCTTCATCCTCATCAGCCAGAGAGGAACATGACAAGGGATTTGCCTGTTTTCTACCCACATCTTTCCCAGAACCTTACACCAGAGGATCTACAACTGCCAGGTCATATTGCCCTCACCTTGCACCTTCACTGATCATGAAGGCAGGTTAAGCAGGAAAGGGGACAGCTGGTCTCATTGCCATGCAACTTCAACCAAAATGTCACATATAACCTGTCCAGAGTACAAAATGTTCCCCAACAGCAGTGGCTTTCACCTGTTTTCTACAAAAGCTCTTTTTGCCTCCTTCCCTATGGATTTTGTTGCTTCCCTCTGAAAGGTTTAGGGAGTTAAATTCATTGCATTAACTTTTTTGGCATTTATATAAAGAAGCAGTTATTGCAAGTGAACCAACAGCTTTTAGGTCAAACCTCTCCCTTTGAAGAGGGAAAAAATCAAGATTTGGTGTTGATATAGGAAAATCATGTAGCTATTCAGCTGCTCCTGTCATATAAATTGGATCACTTCAGGCTACCAATAAATCTTGGACTTAAAGGAAGCTCACAACAAGGAGAAGCCCTGTGCCCCGGAAAGCAAATTTAGGGAAACAGTTTACATTATCAACATATTAAGCTATCAGGTCATCGTTCCTTGTTGGTCTTGGTATTCTTCTGATGTCATTATCAAGGTAGACATGACAAATAATATTTTATGTCTACGAATGATAATCAGCACACTGCACAGCAGCTATCCTTATTGATTTGATTAAGGGCTTTGATCTGGGAAATTACCAATTAATGTTATCTAAATTTGTCTCTGTGGGTTTGGACAGAGCAGCAGGAAAATAATTCTCTAAGCTAGGGATTGGACACAAAACCGATTTGTTTAATCATGCTAAATCTGAAGAGAAAATATTCAATTTGGAGGTCCTCTGCAGGGCAGTCCTCAGTTCCTCATTAGTCATTAATGACTGTACTTCAGCCTCACTGTCTGAAATTACATATGCATTGTACAGACGTTTAATCAAAAAAAAAGACAGAAGAAAAGAAGTCTTCCCTAAACAACCCAGAGTCTGTGACAACTGGATCCACTTCAAAGAGCAAGGACAGACAAGAGCATTTTTGCCAAGAGACTTGCTAACTTGGCAAGGACGGCTTTGAACTAGGTTTGCTGGGGTATGGAGAACAACATCCTGGGGTAAACAGAAGAGTATGGATGAGAGAAAGCAAGCAAAGCACAGGGCAGCAGAGGATGATCTCCAACTCTTCCTTGGCAAAGCGCATCTTGAGTACCTATACCTGAATGCACCCAGCATGAGAAACAAACAGGAGGAATGGGAAACCTGCGTGGAGGTGCGGAGCTATGACATTGGATTTACAGATATTTGGAGGAAACTCACATTGCTGGAGCACTGTGATGGACAGACCATTTTGTAAGGAGAGACAGGGAGGTCACCAGGAAGGTTTTCTTCTCTCCTGTGGGGTTCTGGTAGGGAACAAGTTGCACATGGGTCAACGGTGTAGCCTTGCAGCAATGAAAACTGCATACTGGACCACACTAGCAATAGCCCAAAGGCTGAACGCAGTGGTGATTCCCCTCTGTTCAACAGTGCTGAGGCTGCATCTGTGGTACTGTCCCACTAGAAGGAAGAGATTGAAAAGCAGCAGAAGGTCCAAAAGAGGTCCACTGAAACAGTGAGAAGACTGGAGATTATGAATTATGTGGAGTAGTTAAAAGACAGGGACTTGTTTAACCAAAAGAGAAGGCTAAGGGGTAGCTAATTGCAGTCTCCCAAAACACATAGAGAGATGACAGTGAAGACAGATGCAGGCTCCTTTCAGAGATACACCATGAAAGGACAAGAGGCAGTGGTCACAAATGCCAGCACTGCTTGGAAATCAGAAAACAAAATCTTCATCACAAGAATGGCTGAGTACACATCTGTATGTGTACTAACATACTCCCTATGATCTAGGAGAGCCTGTGGTATCTTGAATATTTTCAAATTTCACTGCACCAGGCCATGAGGAAGGAGGTTTAATTTGGAAATCAGCCCTGTTTTCAGCAGAAGGTTGGACTAGAGAACTTCAGACATCGTTTCCAACTTAAATGATTCTCTGATCCCCCACTGGCCTGCAGAGTAACTCAGGAGATAAACATTGCCAAGAATTTGGCTCTCCACTCCTAACAGTGGCATCACTTGTCTGAAAGCTCCACAACATATTTTTTCTGCTTGGAATCCTATGACTTGCAGCAGTGAGTAAAATACAGACATCCCAAGACCTGGAGATGTTCAAGTGCAAAGTTTTACTAGAGTTCCCAGTCTCACTTCTACAAATCACCTGAAGTTACCTGAGGGACAGGCTTTAGCTTATATGACTGGAGTCTCCTCATCAACTCTATCCTGGCTGAAACCAGGACACCATGGTCTTAATGAAGGTGTTAAAAGTAACACCAAACAAGAGTGTAGAAGGTTTTTTTTTTTTTTTAAGAAATCAAAATACACATAGATTTTGATATTACATGCTTTAAATGCAATTCCATGCCTTCAGGGGCTTATAATCTAATACTAGTACAGCACTGCGTGGTAACTTGAATCATTAGCCAGATGTTCCTCCTAAGTATGAAATAGGTTGCTTGATGCTTTTCTCTTTTCAGCTGCATCCTGGAAGTCACCCTAAAAATTGTAATTCACTGCAGAGCTTCTGCCAGTAAGGACTCTACATGAACCCAGTATCGCAGAGGATTTTCTCTGTTGCATCACTTAACCAATTAACTGAGAGCATTGGCATGGCTCAATGCCCTGCACGAGCTCTTCCCCTAACCTCAGTGAGAGACTAGTGAAGATCTGAGAGGTTGATCTGTTGATCCTGATGTCTATCGCTACTATTACCAGCTTGAAAAATGGAATATCAAATCCAAGGCTTTTAATGCTTAGCTTTAATTTCTACAAAATTCTGTGCATCCCCTTCTCTGTTTGTGCTGAGAATATACTGAATTGGTTGTGGGGGTATTTTTCAAAGGAACTTGAAAGTAAGCCCAATAGAAGCACATTATTACAATATACCCGTTCCTTAGCACAAATTACCTCTTGTTCTGACCGCCTCCCCTCTTCAAAGCACCTACTGAGACAGGGAAGTGAAGATACGAGCTTTGCCATGGCAACCTGACACTTTCTAGTGAAATTAAAACCCAAATGGAAAAGGATAGCAGGCTCAGTTGCAAACAGAAACCTCGTTGTTCCTATCAAATGAAACTGATGAAAGTTTTAGCTGTATCTTGAGATATTAATAACTAGTCAGAATTTTTCTAGAGACAGTGAGATGAACAAAATAATTACAACATTAACAGTAATAGTGGTAATAAAAAAAGCAGCCCTCCTTAAACTAGAAGCTATCGTTATCTTGGCTAAGGAGATCAGCATTTGGGCTTCACAGGCAGTTAGTCTCTGAAGCAGTGCCTCTGGATCATACAAAGGTACTATCTCAGTATTTAAATCTTTTAAATAACAGAAGAATTTCCCACTGGGACACAGTTTGTAGAGGAAGGAAGCATGTCATTATTTTGTTTTAGAGGGTGACATTCCAGACTCAGAGCCAGGGAAGATTATACTTTTACAGAGGCGGGGGGGGGGGAAGTTGTTGTTGCATCAAAGAAAGCAAAAATTAGACTAGAAAACAAGGTAAACAAGATTAGCTTTGGTGCAGCTCACTTACTCCGTATCTGTCAATCTACTGTTTGGAACATGAGGTATGAGAAAATGCAAATGTCTTACTCCAGAGAATTTTTCATGACATAATCTAGATTGTGGGAGGTTTGATTTCAAATCCTCATTTGGACAGCCTTTGAGATGGGTTTGAAAGCAAAGCAGCCTAGCTACCATGCTATGGATTTTTATTCTGATTGTTCCCTGTCTCACACATTCTATTTTATACAAAAAAAAGGGTAAAAAAAAGAACTTGCTTAGGACACAGATCCAAATATACCATACTCACAGAATCTGTGAGGGTTTTTTTCTGGGATGGTCTTCTCTCCCTTAGTTTATATCAGATGATTCTATCTTATACCAGAGATTTTTTTCTGATTATTTTTCTATGTCTCCATGAGGAGTATCCATTCTGATTAATTACTACTTTCAAATAAATTTTTCATGTGATTTAAAAATCCCTTAGTAGTTATGCTAGTTCCTGTTCTGAACACTACTATGATCTATACTTTTTTTCATCAATGGAAGCAACAGCAATTTACAGCAAAATTTTACATCTGGGCTTTGTCTTCATCATTCAGGAGCTGAATTTCCTGTGTCATGCTTCCTCCATATTTAATGTATGGTCAACATATACAAGACATTATAGCAAGATCTTACTGAAGGTCAGCATCTTAAACTAAATGCTGAAATTGGATTTTGCCTAATGTGAGACTTTCTCTAGTGCATGAAGGCGACAATATCAAAACACTTCTCATTATGCTCACCATCTTATGCCAATGATGCTTGAATATCATCACATTGCTCTCACAGGTTTCCAGACATGCAAGAATTACACAGAATCACACAGAATCGTTAAGGTTGG
>NW_010531300.1:0-48397 GCF_000687285.1 Phaethon lepturus | reverse complement strand
CCTCAAGTTGTGCCAGGGGAGGTTTAGACTCCTAGGAGTCTAAATATCTAGGATATTAGGAAAAATTTCTTTACCAAGAGGGTGGTCAGGCATTGGAACAGGCTGCCCAGGGAGGTGGTGGAGTCACCATCTCTGGAAGTGTTCAAAAAATGTGTGGATGTGGCGCTTCAAGACATGGTTTAGGGGACATGGTGGCGCTGGATTAATGGTTGGACTTGATGATCTTGAAGGTCCTTTCCAACCTTTATGATTCTGTGATTCTCTGAAAGTGACTCCCTTCTGAAAGGAATGGGGAAGACTACCTAACAAACAGATCTGTCATCATGGGATATGCTTCATGTCTCAGAAGCCCACATCTGACAGGTTACCAAGGCCCATTTGCCATATTATTAAACATTGTTTATTTGTGTTGACACTAATGATACCGTCAGAAGTACTCCTGAGCAAATAGATGAAAAGTGATTCTGCAAGCAGAGTTGAGCTGCAGATCTCAGGACAGATGACTTCAATAAACAGAGAGTTGGTAGATAAACCTCATAGGAAACAAGTTTAAGGGGCAAAGGACTTAAGGAAGAACTGACAGGGCCTCAGACATATGATACTGACACAAATAGGAAGTCCATTCAGTGGAAAACTTAACCATGAAGTCACTGTCCTCATACATGAAGAAAAAGTGTGGGAATGGGCTAGATGACTGATTGGCTTTTCCTTCAGATTCACCTTTCTTTAAAGCTACTTTTACTCTTTCTTTGCACTATGAGGGATTCTTCACAATCTGAATCAGATATCTCAAAAAAGGTCACATGAACGTGCATATTTATGGATGATGACTATAAAGGAATCCCAGTGTGCCTAAATGATGACATCTCCATGTAGATTGTTCACTGTGTCATGTTCATGCTTCATAAGTTTACTGGATCCCAGCAGATGCTGTCACTCTGGAATGTGCAAGCAATAACTTTCTCACTCTGTTAAGGTTTACATATACAAAATGGTATCACTACACACACAATGATACTTGCATTTACAAAAAAGTGGCTTATGGCCTCTTGTTAAGAACATTACCTAGAATACAGAAAACAGCTATCCCAGGCACTGTTCACAGACTAACTGCTCCATTATTAAAGCAACATTTTCTGTAGGTGATGGTAGAAACCACAGAAATTTTCACAAAGTGTTGTAAAAAAATGAACACAGTTCTTACGTAACATAAAGTTCTCATATGAGATAATAGCAAACTTTGCTTAGGATATAGGGAAAACTTGAATCAGGAATTCACATCAACATTTTCAAGCTTGTGAACTCTAGTCAGACATCGCTGTACATGCCTTAATTTTGTAAATTGGTGAATACCTCCAGCTTTTACAGGTTTAAGTAAGAGCTGTGGGTGCTCATGGCATTCATCAGTCTACCCACTTTTTGTTACCAAAGCTTGGGTTTCTGTGTATATCTTTAGGCAGATTGGAAGAAGCAGGATATAGTCTGAGAATCTTCTTTTTTTTAATTACCAGTTGGAACAATATAGTACCAATGAAGAGAGCATATCTCTTACAAGTCAAAATGAAAAGCATTTTCTGAATATTTTCACAAAACTCTGCTGCAGTTAAAATGGGATGTTAAACTATTGTCTGTATTTTCATTATGTTTCAGTATATTAAAATTATTTTTCCCTTTACATGAAGTTCCAACCAAGGAAGAAATTCAGGATGCTGAATTGTCTTTTTAGAACACAAATGTTGCTGACAACTGGTTATTGAATATTCCTCCCTTTCCTTATCTTTTCACAGCACGAATATTCCTAATACTATCTCCAACAACTTCCTCTCACAAGTATTGTCACTTTCATTTAAGAAAGGAAGACTCCATTGCCCAGAATAATACCAAGTTCTTTTACACCACAAAATACACTGGGTGGGAACGCAGTGGTTTCATCTTGTAGCAGAGAGCAGGTGTTTAGGTGCAAGACTGGAATCAGTATCATCATCACCTTAATAGCACAGACCAAGCTGAGTCTTCTCTCTTTCATAGGTATATTTGCACACGCACTCTGTCTTTTGAATGACTTTACATGAAAGCTTCCTTAATAAGCAAGATCATACAGACAAATAACAGCTTCTAAAAATGTCTGTGCTGAAAAGCCCTTCCTGTGGTCTTACCCCTACAACCACCCAAGGCAGTGCAGAAAATTTATAGCAGATGAGGGGGAAGGAAGGTGGGGCACAATTTGCACATTACTGTGTTTACATTTGTTCCCCTAAGAGTTTAAAAAACTAATTTTGGGCTGCTACTGCACGTACTATTACGATACTGATCCTCTCACAGAGTTTTTATTCTCTAGTAGATGTAAGAATAGAAATAAGGGAAATGCATAAAAAGTCAGTTCAGTAAAGGAAGACAAAGGCAGGCTAAGGAGATAAAATGTCATGGACTGTTCTCATCAGGTTCTGTCAGTGCTTTTGATAGCAGTATAATGCTATTTAAATCCACAAATAATTTAACTTGTCAACAGAGACATATTTTTCCTGCTTTAAGCCTAGAAAGAAATAAAAAAGGTAAATAGAAGAACAGACTGAAATTGCCTTATTTTTGAGTAGTAGAGACTTTATTTTATGTTTCTTGCTGCACATGTAAAACAATTTCTAGCTCCTATTTAAGCCACTAGATCACCTTCCTAAATCATAACCCACTCCAGCCACTCATTCCTGTAGTGAGACCAGTAACTCTTGTTTGATTGAATCATGCCTTGTGTTTGACTAATGTAAAACTTTCAGAGAGGCAAATCTAACTTTGATTTAAAAATAGCAAGAGATATGCCACTTCCCTTACAGTCTCTTCCAAAACTTAATCACTGTCATTGTTTAAGACTCTGAATTTGTCTTTAGCTTTCAGCTGTCAGATGCTAAATTAGGGAGGCATTCAGCATGGTAGCCTGTGAATCTAACTGTGCCCCAGGGAGGTAGTCTCCCTGGGCTCTGTCTCCAGGCAGAGATAGAATACTCCTGGGAGCAATTCAGAGCACCAGAAGTTTGTCTTCTGCTCTGATTTTCCCCATGAGCATACTATCTTTCTATACAGATTGGAGAAAAAGCCTTTAGAAGCAAGGTCCTGGGTTGAGAATTAACCTGAGCAAATATCACACCATAGAGGTCTGTGTATTTTTCCATGGAGGTATGTGTACTCCATAATCAGGTTGTCTGCAAGTCCTCTTTTTAATGAGGCAAACAGGTTGAACTACTTTAGCACAACCTCCCTCTCTCCAATCCATGAATTATTTATTTCATTTTTCACTGGAATTTTTAATTTTGTTGGTATCAGAAATATATACCCATCTCATCGAATGATCTCATTAATTATTTTGTTTACATGAAACCTCATTAAAGTTGCACAAACAGGGAACTTAATGCTTCTTATTAAATTCTTACTTACCATATCCTTATCTAAACATTCAGGATACACAAAAGTCAAGTCATGTTTAGGGAAATATTTTTCTTTGCCTCATTGAAAACGGGGAGGTAAAAATTACTTTCTTCTTCTGGTGACCCTGAATTTCTTTCAGAGAGAAAAGGAACAGTCAGAGGAGACCTCATGAACTCATTTACTTTGAGGCCAGACAAAGGGATCATGTGAACCTACATGATTCAACATAAATCTACTATGTCTTTTAAAATTTTCCTTCTAATATCTCTTGCTTGCCTAACTCATCTCCCAGTCAAGATTTTCCACATATATAATCTACACATTCACCGAGGTAAATTACATCTATTGTTTCTTGTTTCATATTCAGTGAACGTGGAGGACAAACTCAGCACCTTCTCCTCTTTAAAATGTGTTTTGAAGTTGTTATATTCTTCGTTAACTTTCTCTTTTCCAGACTAAACAAGCTGGGTTTTTTCTAGTTTCCATTTTTTGGATGGTTGTCTAACCTGATTTTCCTTTTGTTGTTGCCTTGGTATGCCCATCTCCAACACATGGACCTGTCCACCAAAGTACGTCACCCAAAGGTGGACACGGTACTCTTCATAAAGCCTCTCTGGTACTAGGTACATTTGTATGGAAATGATTTCTTCACATAGTTTATGTTGCTGTTAATATATCTCGGATTGACATATGATTTTTTTGTGGCTTTTGGTTTTGCTTTTTACAGCAGCATTATATTTCTGACTCTTATTCAATTTGTGGTAATTATTATTGCCAGATCCCTTTCTGCAGTAATGCTTCTGAGACAATGAGTCCCCATTTTGTATTTATGCATTCCATTTCTCCTTTCTTACGTGAAGCACATCGCTTTTGTCTGCAGTACTTTATTCTTGTTGATATCAAGCCATCTCTCTAATTTAGCACAGACATTTTGAATTTTCATCTTATCTTTCGGTACTTGTGAGGCAGGAAGACATCCATAAATTTTACAAATCACTTCTAATGAGAAATCAAAGTCATTAACAAAACTATTCAATAATACCACACCAAGACAGACCTCTCTGGTACTTACTGGAAATGTCCTTCTTGTCTGACAGTGAACAGCTGATAAACAGTCTTTGAGTATGGTGCAAAATGTCCTATTTCTTATGTGCTTTTCAGGCAATCACCCATTTCACTTCACTAGAGATTTCAGCAAAAAGATCTATATGACAAACAGAAAGGCAGAAGATACCATAAATAGTACAGGGAGATAAGAAGAGAATATTTGCAACATGTAACAGCTCTTTTTTGATTTCAGTTTGTTATAGAAATGCAATTTCTGTAATTAAAGCAATGAAAAAATATGAAAAAAATTATATAAGGACTAGCTAAACATAAGTGTTTTCCAGTTACTACTATATGATGGAAAAAACAGCACTGCTCTAGAAATAATGAAAAAAATATTAAAATGACCCATATTGTATCTGTACAGGAATTCTCTGCAAATTCCATTTTTTACCACATGTTGTGGATACGTTCAGCTATTAGTTCTACCCACTTCTTGTTTTTGTCTGCTGTATGGGCTGTCAGAGCAGCAAGAAGTTCAAAAACTAGTTTTTCCAAAGCACATACACCTCTTTGGAGAGATTAAAAATGGCATTAACAGCTAACATCATTGTTTCTTTCTGGCTAATGGTATTCTTCTGCCTCAGTGTGCAAAATCAGTAAAAAGTAAATACAACATCACAGGGATAATAGACAATATTTGCCTAAACACAAAATACGCAGTTAGTTTAGCTTTCTTTTGAAAAGGTCCAGAGTTGTATTATAAGCAAAAAGCTAATAAATTAATGTAATGGATTTTATAGTTGATTTTCGGAGATCATAATCATCATAATGAAGCCGTAACCCAAGCCTTGGTTTGTTTAAACACATCTTGTGCATGTTTTGTTTGAAAATAAAGTACTATTCCAGTAGCAATTTTTTCCCTAGTTTCTCTGGAAAAGCAATGAATGAAACACACATTAATATTTCTGAAATATGATTTAACAAAACATCAGTTGCACAGCTTTCTACTGGCATCAGCTTGTCCTGCCAGCGTATCTGAGGTATCTGATAAACCCCCTGAACAAATCTGCTTGAAACACTGTTCTGATTTGCCAAATTGGTATGTCTAAAACATTATCTTCTATAATTTTCTTTTGAATTACAAAAAAATGCTTTTTAAAATTTATCTCTATAGTTTACATTTGATAAACACACATCTTTGCATTGTCGAATTTAGCCATGCCATACCCAGCACATGGGCATATGCACACATACTTTTAAATAACTCTTCACATGTAATTATATACACCTGTATATAGATGATATACATGGTTGTATATTTGTGCATATGTATCATATAACTATATAATTAGCAGTGTGTGTGCTTATAAATAGTGACCTGGTTAGACTGAGAGCAAGGCAAGAATTACAAGGATGGCCTGTTGTTCATTTAGTAAGAAAAATAAGGGGTAGTATTTAGAATTGCTGAGAGAGTAAAGAGTTTGGAGATAGAAACTAAACCTGTGGCCAACTTTGTGGATTCAAAGCAATCAAACCAAACTGCTTGCAATCGATGGATGATAAGATCCTGGTAAATAGACAGATTCCATTACAGTTACTTTGGGGAAGGCTTTGGGAAAAACAAGGTCAATGAATAGATTAGGTTTCCAAGGTTTCATTGACCTTTATTTCAAGGTCAATGAAAAGAAGATCAACTATAGATTATCCTCTTTGACTGATTTTCTACTTTGAAAAACACAGATAAGCCACTCTGACATCACTATAGTCTTAAGAACGCTTCATGTAAAATTAAACTGAATATTTGCCACCAGAAGAAGATGCTGGTTTACAAAAATTTGAGATCCATGCAACAATAATAGTAATAGCCTGCTTAGCTTTAATAAAACTTATTTTATTAATTCATTTCAGTTAGTTGCAAAGATCAGCTTCAATATTAAAGCATAATTATAGTATATGCCAGGCGAATGCCGTTCTCTTAAATTAATTACCGTAGAGATAGCCTCATTATAGTATATGATAAAGAGTTCATTCATTTTTTAAGAGCTATGTTTTTCCACTAAATGTGAATCAAGAAGACTTTAGAGTAAATAATTAAAAGGTGAGATGCCCTTTTACAGAGACCTTCAAGCAAAATGGAAGAATAAAATCTTACCGAAGGTGAAATGACAGAATTTCTCTAAGGAGCAGATCCTAATTTTAACACATGGATTTTGCCATCCTCCCTGTGCAGAGAAACAAACTTTGTTGGCTTCTGTCACTTCCCCAATAAATGCTGATCAATATAGGCTCCTTGCTCAGTGTCCTCTTTGCAAAAGGGTGATGATTAGGGCCTGAACAACTGTCTGATAGGATTTCTCCAAAATGCAGGTTAGATTTGGTGAAAAGACACAGGAGACAACTCCTGGTTAAAATGCTTACTGCGTCTACTAACATAAATAACAGAAAAGGTCTCTACTACTGAATAATAGTTTTTGTTATCTGGCATCTGAATTTAATGAAAGCTATTGGCTGGATATACTCTGCCTCATATAGGCATCCAGCCAGTGCCTAAATATTAGGTCCTTAGTAAAACAACATTTGTAAAGGCAATTCCTGGAGAGTCCCCAGTGTAGTCAGCGAAGGAGTAGTGCTTTAGGAGGTCTTCAGAGGATGAGCCTCTTTACTTACATTTAAATGCACAGGACCTCCCTCTCGGTCTGTCTTCAAGTACAGTTCCCTCTCCACAACTGTTGTCAGTACAGGGAATATGTGCACTTGCACTAAAACAATTGTTTCATTAGGCACTTCCAGTGTAGACATATGCCAGTGGTGTAACTTCGGCAGGAAGTGCTGTCATAAAGGGACTTCATGGCAAGTGGCTACTGGAGCATCATTACATCGGTCTGGTAAAGAAAAGAGTTGAGGTGGAGATGAAAAGCACAAGGTGGGCAGACTGGGCCGCAAGCAGATAATACTAGTTTTTGATTCCCCAGGGGAAGTATAGAGAAAAACAAGATTTAATATAAACCTTTAAGCAACACCTAGCATCATAGACAAAGCTCAATTTGTGGTTTTAATGCCATGGAAAAAAGGAAATATGTCTAGAAAGATTTCTCACAGAAGTCTAGTATACTAGTAACAACAGTCACTTATCAGAGTCAGACAATTCTGTTATATTAGTCAGCACCCAAATGTCAGTGGAAAATAGGAAAACCAAATCACATGGGTGTTAACTTCTTAAGCAACATATATCTTCTAGGCTTTGAGTGTCTAAATTCTGGGTTTTTTAGGAAATTAAGGCACCTAATGATGCAGATAGATAGAACATTTTCAGAAGCACCTACCATTACAGAACTTTTTGAAAACTGTATTTATGTACTTGAGCATGTGGCTTCTTTTTCAGTGCACATGAAATGTATTGGCTTAATAAAGTGAACTAGTGAGAGCAATTAGGTGCCTATACACTGACTGTAGGATCATGGGATCTCGGGATAACTCAGATTGGAAGGGAACTCAGGAGGTCTTTAATCCAAACTTGAGGTGTGATCAGACCAAGTTGCTCAGGGCTTTATCCAGCTGTCTTGGATGCCTCTGAAGTTGAAGACTGTACAACCTCTCTGGGCAACCTGTTCCACTGCCTGAACATCTTCATGAGGAAAAAAGCTACTCCTCAGCTTAACTTAGTGCTTTCTGATCATCAGTTCTTCAGCTTGTGCCCACTGCCTCTTGTACCCTCTTGCTCCACTGCAGAGTGCCTGGTTTCATCATCTCAATAAGGCACTGGAGGGCTGCTAAGTCCCCTCAAATCATCTTTTCTTGAAGCTGAATGAGCCCAGTTCCTTCAACCTCTCCTTGTAGGACAAATGCTCCATCCCCCAACCACCTTGGTGGTTCTTTGTTGAACTCACTTGAGTTTGTATCTCTCTTGTATTGGGGTCCCAAAAATAGATGGATTATTAAGGTGTGTAACTTCAAATATTTATGTCTGAGAACAACTTTTTCTGCCACATAGGAATCCAGTATTTCCCAGTTCTTTGCTCACAACACTAGATCTGGCCTCTGCAGTGCAAATGGGCCTATGCCTAAAATGCCACCATAATAATTTTTCTAACCAAACCAATATCGTACAAGACAGTTTGTGTGGAAAGATAATGTGTTCTCCAGCTCTGAGTGAATTTCAGTTGCATTCAGAAAAAATATCTATGAATTAAAACAGTACAGAAATGTTTACAAAAAAGCTGGGCACTGAGGGAAATAACTGAATGTAATTCAGAGAAAGACTGGCAAGCCAATCTTATTCAAAACCCTCTTTCTTCTCAAATAGAAACAGGCACAGAATAGAAAACTGAGCATCTGGGAAGTGTTACTTGTGGTTGTATTGCACTGTGATTTGGATGAACATTCAGTCATAGAATCACAGAATCACATAACAGTTTGGGTTGGAAGGGACATTTAAAGGTCATCTAGTCTAATCCCTCTCCAATGAGAAGGGACACTTCAACTAGATCCGGTTGAAGGCTCAGAGCCCCATCCAACCTGGCCTTGAATGTTTCCAGGGATGGGGCATCTACCACCTCTCTGGGCAACCTGTGCCAGTGGATCACCACCCTCATCGTGAAAAATTTATTCCTTATATCTAGTAGAAATCTACCCTCTTCCAGTTTAAAATCGTTATCCCTTGTCCTATCACAACAGGCCCTGCTAAAAAGTGTGTCCCCATCTTTCTTATAAGCGCCCTTGAAGTACTGTAAGGCTGCAAGAAAGTCTCCCAGGAGCCTTCTCTTCTCCAGGCTGAACAACGCCAACTCTCTCAAGCCTGTCCTCACAGGAGAGGTGTTCCAGCCCTCTGATCATTTTTGTGGCCTCCTCTGGACCCCCTCCAACAGGTCCATGTCTTTCTTGTGCTGAGGGCTCCAGAGCTGGACGCAGGACTCCCGGTGGGGTCTCACCAGAATAGAGTAGACGGGCAGAATTACCTTCCTCTACCTGCTGGTCATGCTGCTTTTGATACAGCCCAGGATACGGTTGGCCTTCTGGGCTGTGAGCGCACATTGCTGGCTCATGTCCAGCTTTTCATCTGCCAGTACCACCAAGTCTTTCTTGGCAGGACTGCCCTCAACCCCTTCATCTCCCAGCCTGCATTGATACTGGGAGTTGCCCCAACCCAGGTACAGGACCCTGCACTTGGCCTTGTTGAACCTCATGAGGTTCACATGGGCCCATTCCTTGAGCTTGTCCAGATCTCTCTGGATGGCATCCTGTCCCTCAGGCCTGACCAACCTAGTAGCCTTCTATGGTGGAGTGACCACATCAGTGGACAAGGGAAGAGATACCAATGTTGTCTATCTGGATTTCTGTCAGGCCTTTGATACGGTCCCCCACAACATCCTTCTCTCTACATTGGAGAGATATGGATTTGATGAGTGGACTGTTGGGTGCATGAGGAATTGGTTGGATGGTTGCATCCAGAGGGTAGTGGTCAACAGCTCAATGTCCAGATGGAGATCAGTGGTGAGTGGTGTCTCTTAGAGGTCTCTACTGGGACCAGTACTCTTTAATATCTTCATCAGTTACATAGACAGTGGGATCAAGTGCACCCTCAGCAAGTTTGCTGAGTGGTGCGGTTGACATGCCGTTGGAAGTAACTCAAATGAATACCTGCTTTAAAAGTGTCTAAAATCTCTGGGCTACATTCAAATTATAAATGATGAAATGTATGTAAAATTACTTGCCTTTACAAGTGACATGTTGTATTCCATGCTCATAATGACAAGTTCTCAGCACTTGGATTCTGAGCAAGTTGCTATTTTCACCCTTATTAGGTGCACACCATACCTCAGCATGGACTGAGGGGACTTCTATAGACAGATTGCTACACTGTACAGCATAAGCACATGTACACTCACTTTTTCTATTGCAAACAAAATAATAATCAAAAAAGGACAATATAAAAAAGAAACAAACATAGAGATAGGCTAAACTGAATTATTACTGCCCTAAACATCAATTGCTGCTGTGGAATAATCAGATACTCTCTGTCTTATTCTTTGGGTTCCCTTGGCAAACAAGACCTTCACTTGTATGCCGCAAGTACTCTAAGTAGAAAGTTGTAGGCTCCATTCCTCTCTGAGCCTTCTGAAATACATCCTTGGACTGAGGAGAATGAAGGAGACTGTACAAAGACAGTGGCCAACAAACCTGATGCTAAAAAGAAGAAAAAAAAAATTTGAACCTCTTAGTTCTTCAATAATTTGAAAAAGCTGCCACTTTTTATTACCATGTATCTTAGTCTTTTTTTGATTTTTCAGAAAGGATATTTTATTCTTTCAGAAAAGCAAAGAGATTGGTAAAATTATTGGTAAAACAGGAACAAGATCCAACTTAAGAAGGATAAGAACATTGTTAAGTGTTTTATCAGCATTTTTCATGCATTTCTGGAGGGAACCATGTAGGTTCAAAGGCTGCAAGGAAACAAGCAGGAACCTATGTACGAATTAGAATTGCTACTGATTGAGTAGGTGTTGGTCAACTTTCTGATTGTAGAATTTACACGTTTAAGAGTATCTTTTAAAAAGCTCTTACAGGTTTGAAAAAACATGGCAATACATACCCATTTGAGATGTCCTAAGGACATTGGTACTTCTTTGAATTTTAAGCAGCATAATCAAAATCCCTAGCAAGTTTAAATGACTGATTTCTTTTTGGTTTAGTCTCTATTTTCTCAATAAAGTTTAGAGTGCTTTCATTTTTATACTAATTTTTTATACACAATATATACTTTTAATATATATTTTTATACTATATTTTTGATAATGTTTAGGAGGACATGGGGTGGGAGGGAATATGATATATCTCTCCACTCACTTACTTGTCAGAGGAACCCAAATATTTTAAATTCAGAGTAGCCTATGGTGAGCTTCTCAAGGGTAAAGAAGTCTGTCTACACGGAGACTTAACAAAAGCAAGACAGGGAAAAGAAGTTGAAGAAAACTTGTTCTTTTATTCTGCAAGGTCAAGACTACCCTTCAACAGTGTAACTCCAGTGGACTGATCCTGGCAGAGCATTTGCCTGCAGGTTTCCAGAACCAAATCAACCATACTTACACACTTGGTATGTAAGTGCGTGTTCACCAGTGCTGCAATTTGTTGAGATTTCTAGAATTTACCAAAGATTAATCTGAATTACATTTAGGAATAAATGCTGACTTCATGTTAATTGACTTCACATTTATATTCATATTATTAGGAAGTAATGGGACAATGTTTGCACACATGCAAGAAATCAGTGTTTGGTAAAAATTGTATGATATTTAACATACAAACTGCTCATAGAAATGGGAAAGGTAGATGATGGGGACATGAGGAATGAAAATGCTCTGTTATTTATGCAGCCTTACAGTGCAAACACACTTTGTATACAAAGTCTGGGAAGAATAGTTAGGGTGTTGAATGACAGAAATCTTAACACTATATAATGTGAACAATTCTAAGAGATGGGATTCCCTGTATAAAGTTCTAATTGCTGGAAGAAGTAAAATATGGGTTCATCTGATTTAGACCTCCATAACTGATTAATGACTGAGTGTCAGTGATGGCAAAAGTAACAGTAGTTACCTTCTTCACTTCATTAAACTGAGGAGCAACTGAAGTCAGCAATGCTCCAACTGAGGCTCCTAAAGGAAGCTGGAAAATACTTCAGATTCTTTGATAATAAGAGTTTAGCAAATGAGATATCAATTGTGCTAAGACTGTAGGACGTCGGTCCTTGACACAGAACACCACAACTCAAAGCATTCAAGACCAACTGTACAAGCTCCTTTTGATACAGCTATAAGGAATACAGAGAAAACCAGGTTTAAAGACAGTATTTTAATGATAGAACAGCAAAGTGCAGATTTTTCTACATTCTCTAAGTGATTTAGCAGCACAGGTCTCATTGTTAGTGGAACATGTGATCCCCTGGATGCTTTTTAAAATCCATTAGTTTATTTTTCTTGTGAAGGATTGTTATCAAATCCAACTGATCTCTGCAAGGCACACCTATCAAGATTTTAATATGAAGATCAATCACAGCAATCACTAGGTCCATCATGAAAGCTGTCAACTCTGTTCATTTTGAGATTTTCCATATGACAGCAATTCCATGCCACAGCGCAAAATTATACAGATAAGTATGTCTCACTTTCTGGTTTCTGTATCAGACATCTACACAAAAAATCCTCTCGAGGGTGAGAAGAAATCTATGATTAATTTTGGCAAACTCTGGATGCTACTTTGGAAGTTAAAATGTTGAAAATGCCCAAGCAATATAATTTAATAGTTAATACCTGCCTTCTTCCTTGGATTATGAAGAATAATTATATTTTTATCTAGGCTGGGCAAATATTACTATTATGTAGACATGGTCAACTGTTCTATTAGTTAAGTGAAGTGTTGTATACCCACTATTATTTAGTAAGTAGAAAGAAAACTCTCATGATCCCTCTAATTCACTGAAAGGCCTGAAAAAAAATATGCTGCAGCTCACCAAGGAGTCACAAGGTATTGGTTCAGGAAAAATGGAGGAACTTCCACTGAGATAAATAAAGCCAGGTAATTTATTACCCATGTACTAAGGCATTTGTATCTTTTATTCAGAGACAAAAATGGTAATCAAAAGGCCATTCAGATGTGGGTCATTTAAAAATAATAGTATAAAGTATAACTAGTCTCAATCCATTGATTTTAATTAAAAAAATTGTCTTTAAGTTCTGTCTCTTTAATCAGTCACCTCTATGGTATCATACCATTCACTTACTTACAAAATCATTTCCTGCTCAACTTTTTCAATCCCAGATGATCTGAAAGAAAAAATAACGACTTTCCTTACTGTTTATCAGTCAGTAAGGAAAGAAATTCTTCCCTTCTAACATTTTTTATAAGGAGCTGGATTCTTTTCACAGAATCACAGAATCACAGAATCATTAAGGTTGGAAAAGACCTCCAAGATCATCAAGTCCAACCGTCAACCCAACACCGCCATGCCCACTAAATCACAGAATCACAGAGTCACTAGGTTGGAAAGGACCTTCAAGATCATCAAGTCCAACCATTAATCCAGCGCCACCATGTCCCTAGACCATGTCCTGAAGCGCCACATCCACACGTTTCTTGAACATTTCCAGAGATGGTGACTCCACCACCTCCCTGGGCAGCCTGTTCCAATGCTTGACCACTCTCTCAGTGAAGAAATTTTTCCTAATATCCAATCTAAACCTCCCCTGGTGCAACTTAAGGCCATTTCCTCTTGTCCTATCGCTAGTTACTTGGGAGAAGAGGCCAACACCCTCGTCGCCACAACCCCCTTTCAGGGGGTTATAGAGAGCGATAAGGTCTCCTCTCAGCCTCCTCTTCTCCAGACTAAACAACCCCAGTTCCCTCAGCCGCTCCTCAGAAGACTTGTGCTCCAGACCCCTCACCAGCTTCGTTGCCCTTCTCTGGACATGCTCCAGCACCTCAGCATCCTTCTTGTAGTGAGGGGCCCAAAGCTGAACACAGTTTTTCAGTTTCTCATTCTCCTGTATTATTATATTGAACTATATAGTGAACCCAGGCTTTTTTTTTTCTTTTTTTTTACTAATTGGTTCCCATTTAGAAGACTGAAAGCGACATTTCCTTGCTGTTCCTTTGAAAAACTATCATAAACAGCTTTTTTGGCTGTGAATAGATTTGAAGCTGGAGCAGTTTTAAGAGGAAAGAGAGCACACAAAGTTAATAAACCCACTGTATGAATCAGTTTCCTAGTAATGTCAAAATACCACTAGACAGAAATGTTCTCAAATAGCTGTTAAGTACCCATAGGAGAAATAAAGCTCATGTATTTGAAGAAAACTGTCACTGAATCTCTGGGAAAATGTGCACTAGAAGAGGCAACAGGAACTCTTAGGTGATGAAAAAAAGTAACATGAAGAGGTGAAAAAATGTATGGGATTGGAACTTCTGCCTTTCTCCAGCCCTTGGACGCAAATCTGCTATGCATGTGTAATGTGTATATACGTGACTGTGTGCAAGAACGAGTATACAGACATAGGTGACACACTCAACTTTGGTGTTGTAAAGGCTTCCAAAGGTACTAGATGAAGTGAGGGGGGAAAAAAAGGATTATATTTGTTGACTTAATTCATTTAAAGCACACTAACTGCAACATTCTGATATGACTATTTGGACCAGAGGCACTGACTGGTGCATTTATTTTAGCTTGGTTTACAAAATGAGTTTTCTTACAATTATATCTTTTTTTGCCAACATTAGAGGGCTACTCTCTAACTCACCTTTCTTACAGAATTAACCTTTCATACAGGGTAGTTGAATAAATATCATACTGTTTATTCCATTCACTTACTTTGTAAACATGTTGCATGCAGGCACTCATATGGCAGGCACTTCTGTAACACTAATATGTGAAAAACGCACATTTCTAACCACTGATTTTTGGAAAACCACGTAAGCGTACCCTGCATTCTGCCATGAAGGCAAGGGTTATGCTCTAGCAGGCATCCAGCTGATGAAAGCAAACTGCCTGGTGACACCTCAAGAAAACTCTTGCTCCCTTTAGTTTCGCTGAGGTTTGAACTCTCCATTTGACCACAGGAAAGGCTTTCTCTCACAAATTTCCACGGCAAGGGTCTTCCGGCATCGCAGCTGTAGAACTCATGCATAGAGAGCTCATTAACAGAGCGTGACTGAAGGGAAACACAGTTATTTTTTTAAAATTTGAAAAGTGTTGGCTTACCACCTGGTGATACTTGGAAGGAACAAAGTTGTTCTCCCAATGTTTTGTTAAAACACGCCTTTGACAAGTTGCCTACAAAATGCTTATCAGTGTGCTCTGACCACTCCAGTTTATTATTTATTGTACCCCAGCTTTAATACTGCAGCTTATTGGTATGCTTTACTGCACAAACTGCATCTTTTCATCATTGCTTATGTGAAACATCAGGGCCAAGGATTGTTCCTTTCTTAATTTGAGTCAGAAATGATGCCAAGGTCATGACTACTGTACAGCATGCAGTCCATCTAACTTTTTGTAGAGCATCCCCCTACCCATCTACACTGAGGATCAAATAGTTGTAGGTTATAGTGACTGTCACCTCTGCTAAAACTTCTGATGCACAGTGTCTTGTACTTAGCCAAGGTGAGCCCTGCTCTATGTCTCGACTCAGCTGATGGATATTGACAGTGTAAGTACTCTCCTGGCCCCATCAGTACCAGAGACATCTGACTAAAAAATGAACAAGACAGACAGAAACTGAGGTAAGCCTCAGGTGGGTGAGAGAAAGATTTCTGGCTCTACTTCTGAGATTTTTTTTTTCCAAGAGAAAAATATGGGATGATGCAAGTGTCACAGTGCTTTTTTACATCACCACACAATATCTGAAACATCTAGAGAATGTACTAAAATAAAAGGTGTTTGGCCCAGAACATGCAGAACTTTGTTAAATATTTGTTTGTTTTCAGTTTCTAGACATCATACAAAACAAGGCTGGAATGGGATCTTGGAGGTGTTGCCTGGTCTAGCTCTTCATCAAAACACAGGGATAACTGCAATTAAAACATTTCAGACATCTGTTCAAATGTGGTTAGGTCATGGTGATAAAGCCTTTGTTTTGTTGTATTGTCACTGATTTAAACCTGGTCCTGGCGAGAAAAATTGTTTTGTCAGCCTGAGAGCATTTTGGTTCCTTTTATTATTCGGGTTTTGTTGAGTGTTTATGTCTATGTTATTTTTTATGATTCCAAGACAAACCATAAAATCTGAAAAACAACAACAAAGAGCCCACAAAGCCTTGTTAGATTTTTGCCTTTTTTTCATTTTGTTTTGAAACCTTTTTAGTGCAATTACCAAAAGCCGTCAGATGGGGCTGGTTTAGTGAATGCACTGCTAAAAGAAAACTCAGGTGTCTGGGGAATGGGTGTTCAATCGCAGGAAAAGGGTTTCCTGTCAACAACTTCCTGTCCATCATGGAGACACCTATCGTGTTCATGCAATTAACATTGCAAATGAATCAGCAAGATTTTCATCCTTACAGTTCTTGAGGGCCTTGAGAAGTTTTCAGTATTTAACTTCAGATGTTCTATTTGAAATAGTATTTTTGGTGTTGTTGGGAATCAGGGCTGTTAGTATCTGCTTAGATACATAAATTCCCATTTATTACTTTATTTTTGTTAAAAGGGAGTAATACCTCTGGGCAAAGTGGAATTTCCTAACACTGTCTGCTCTGGGCCACCCCTTTCCCACCCTGCACATAACCTGAAACCACCTACACTTTTTTCCACACATGCACCACCCCCATAAGTGACCATAATCCCAGCTTTCTCCTGTGAGGGAGGTGGGACTCCCCAAAACATTGCTGAACGAGGGCTCTTTCTCTCTTCTCCTGTCATAACGGTCCACCATCACAAATGAGATTTCTATTTAGAGAAGGCACTACTTACTAAGTAACAGATTGCTTCAGCAAAAAAAGTACATTTTAAAATCATCAAGTCCACACGAGCAGATTTATTTGGTGGGGAGGCTCACCTTTGTCAGCTTCCCTTCCCTTGCAGAGGGGCCATTCGATGTCTGGCTCCTCTTCGAGGAAGAGCCTTTCAGCCGGGGAGTATCTTTTTGATCTCCTTGTTCCCAGCCAGCAGAACAGCTGAGTCTTGTGGCTTGGAAATACGCCATTGCCCTGCAATTGCCTCCCTGAAGTTTGTTGTGTGGTTGCTTATCTATGTCGCTTTCAGGCTTGTTTTTCCCATTGCACCCTATTAAGCCAGACTGCATTCACATCAGAAAGTTTATAAACCAATAGGTCCTTCACCTCGCTGAAAAGGTCAAAAGCAGGGTTTCTAAGATTATTACACTTCAGTATTCTTAGACCATGGTATAATATTTGTGTCTATCATATGTAGACAAAAAATTACTGTAGCAATTTAAATATTTAATGGCTGTCCAAAACCCCTATTTATTTAGAGAATTTTAACTGATTTGTACAATTTTTTTTCCGTAAACATCAAAAATAAATATTAGGTGTTGTGACATCTTTTTGTTTAGGAATACATGATGCACAGTGATGAAACAATCTCCTGAACCACCAAAATGTTGCCAAGTTAACAAAGAGCCTGTTTTCATCATTAAAAGTATAGAAATCAACAACAAAAAATATTTATTAAATACGTTAGTAGTTTTGTAGATGAATGTTGTGGTGAACTCATTAAAAAGAAAAGCTTTTCATCAGTCTTTTGATAATGATCAAATTTTACCTACATGCATGTGGAAATGTTATGAAACCCTGCTGTAGGAAATAAAACCAAGTGTCTTCACCGTTTACAGATTTAATCACTTTGCAATCAATACTGTTGATATAATAAGATTTGTTTGCTTGTTTGTTTGCTTTTACATCTTCATTTTCAAGAAGATCCTTAACTCTAATATCATTTCACCCAGTTTTAGTGTTCAGTGAACATGCCATACTTGCACAGCACTGTGCAGCAATGCCTTTATTTCTTTTCCTAAATGAGGTGACTCAATTTCCCAGATCATGGTGAAAACTCTCACGACATTTTTTTTTGCTGTTGTTTTGGAGGGTTTCAGCATCCTTTGTCATTTTTCTGCTTTCTTAGAGAAGGATCAATAGCAGAGTAACCTGAGTCAGACAGCTTTGCTGCTCCTTAAGGTGCACCTCCTCTCTGACACCAGGTCCCCGGTCATCCACGCTCTTTAATTCTTAGCTTGCTCCTCCGATTTATTTCGGACCACAGTGACTAGCTTCACTTTGGTACTGTTCAGAGGATAGTTCACTTGCTCCCAAGTTTAGAAGTTCGAATGATCAGTTTCCCTGAGGCTGTGCTTGTTTTCACTTCGTCCATCTTACACAGCCTCCCAAACCTACCTTCAAAGACCTTGGAGGTGCCCGGCTGCCGGCTTTACTGGGGGACGCTGGTCCATCCTGTTCGGCTTCAGTGGCAGGGAACAATCCCTGCTCCTCTTTCGCTTATCACTGTGCAGAAACAGGCCCAGAGTTAAGGTTTTAGCCATCTTACTTCGTTCTTCTAATGCTTCAGTAGATGCCAGCTGCTGGAGGGGCTGTTTATACAATGCTGACTTGCAAATATTTACGTAATAAACCCAAGGACCCGCACTGCAGTCAATAAGACTCTTTGTACAAATGAGTACTATTCAGCAACAGCTGCAGAATTGGAAGCAGCAATACCTCACGCACATTGCTGAACAGAAAGTAAAGGCCTTCGAAACCATCATGACAAGAGCAATTTCAGCGTAAGGAAGAAATCAAAATATTGCAATCTCTAATGAAAAACATCCTGTGAGTATATTCACAAGGAATAAAATTTGAATGGAAATCTGAAACTTCCAGGTAAAGATGAGCAAAAACGTCCTGTTTTTTAAAGCAAATTTCTGCAAGTTATATTTTGAATTTACCCAGTCATAAATTATGCAAAACACACTCTACAATACTGTGATTTCAGGGTTTTTTTTCAGTTAAAACTTTTTTTTTTTCCACAAGAATAGGTCAAAATATGTGATTAATGACTTCTTTCCTATGAATTTAATCTTTTCTGTGTTCTTTGTTCAAAAGGAAACAAATTCAAGGGCTTATAGGTGTGGTTTTGGCAGCCTCATAGCAGAGCAGATGCCAATGAATGACATTTCCTTTTCTTTAATCACCTTCAGTCCTGTCACTGAAACAAACAGTCTGATGGAGTTCTGAACTATTGCTATAAATGAATGTCAGATTGTCTTCTCCGTGCATAAACTAAGCTTATCAATTTCACAAAACATTTTCCTTACAATATTTTCAGAATCACAGAATCACCAAGGTTGGAAAGGATCTTCAAGATCATGAAGTCCAACCATTAATCCAGCGCCACCATGTTCCCTAAACCATGTCCTGAAGCGCCACATCCACTCATTTCTTGAACACTTTTTGAACACATTTTGAATATATACAGAAGAACATATTAAGCCTATTGTACTTTATGAATTTAATATTTGCTTCGGTCAATTGTCTTAACTTTGGAAAACCTCCATATTTCAGAGTTTATTCCAAGTACTGAATATGCAGGATAAATCTTTTGACATCACTACAGCTCTTATATTTCAGGATTGCAGATACTTACATTCCCTTTGTCTGGTAGGTACTCGCTCCGTGGGACACAGAAGCCTTCAATTTTTACTACTTTAAAGAAAATGCAGAAAATACAGACTGTAGGTGCTGCAGTGGCACACTTATGAAGAATAGGACATAACTATGGAATAATAAATAATTTCATTATATAGAGAAAGTAAGGTCTTTCAAAAGATAGATTCTTCTCTTAGCATTCTGACTAGGGAGCTGGTTTTTATGTGAAGTGGTGAGAAAAATAAAAATAACTCCCAACAACTGTGAAACAACAGTGAAAACTAGCACAAAAAGGAGCAACAAACAACAAAACTTGCCAGGGTAACACCTTTGTACCATTTTATTACATTATAGTTTACACACGTTATTATACACTATGCATTTCTGCTTCTACTCAGCCTGGTCCCTGCCCAGGGCAAAAAGCTTAATTATAGAAGAGGAGGCAGCGTTACTAATGAGGAAAGAGAAGGAGCTCCATACAGCTCAGGTGTCTGAGATCAGCTGTTGACTTTCTGTATTGAGAAAACCTTTTGCATTTTCGGGTGTTCCTGCTAGCAAGAAACAATGTGCCATAATCAGTTTGCAGGTTGTAACGCTGATGCCCTATGACTTGACATGATAGTTTAGCTTGTCTTTTTTTTTTTTTTAAGATATGCAGTCACTTATACAAAGATTATGAAGCTGAAGGTTTTCAATACTATGTAGAGAGAGAGCTTAACAAGTGGCTGAGGTGTAGCATCTAAATTTAGGCTTCTGTCCTGAAAGTCTTTATTCATACAGAAATTTTTGTTGTGGGTTTTTTTTTTTCTTTAAAATGCAGAAGGGAGACAGACTGATCAGATGATCATAAGAGTTTAACAGGCATTAAAAACAGTCTATCTAACATTATCTCTTCTTATTCCATGAGTTACGAGTGTAGAACAAAAATGACTCACTCAGATTTCCTTTATTTAAATTTAACAGTTTTAGGATGTTTCATCTACTACAACCAGTTATGGTGCATGTGAGATGTAATGCTGAGTTATGAACACCACAAAAGAAGAGAGCAACTCTCAACTTGCTAAGGGCGGGGCTGCCAGTTGAGCTGTCTGCCTGGGGAGGATGCATATGGATCCCCTCAGGCAGGTTAAAGTGAATGCCACTTCAAGTCAGTGATCCAGCCGTTACGATGCTGAACTGACAGTAAAGCAAACCAGCCATTGCACCCACCAGCACACATAGAATCACAGAATCTTTGGGTTGGAAGGGGCCTTTAAAGGTCATCTAGTCCAACCCCCCTGCCATGGGCAGGGACATCTTCAACGACATCAGGCTGCTCAGAGCCCTGTCCAACCTGACCTTGAATGTTTCCAGGGATGGGGCATCTACCACCTCTCTGGGCAACCTGTGCCAGTGTTTCACCACCCTCACTGTGAAAAATTTCTTCCTTATATCTAGTCTAAATCTACCCTCTTTTAGTTTAAATCCACTACTCCTTGTCCTATCGCAACAGGTCCTGCTAAAAAGTCTATCCCCACTTTTCTTATAAGACCCTTTAAGTACATCTCCTCCCCCAAACTCCTGATTTTGTGTTTGAGATGCAAGCAGTGGCTCTGCTGTGGTTGTGCAGCAGCTGAGGGTGTTCAGAGACTTCCCACATTCTTTTCAAGCAGAAAAGACAGAAAACTACCTGGTCTGCAGACCTTGCCATACACAGGAGTAGAATTTAGTTTTGAGGAATTTCATAAAAAATAAATATTTTGCCATCCTTAAAGTCCAAATTTTGGATGTACATACTTTTGTCCTTCTTTCAGCCCACAGAGTAGTCCAAATATTTGGGGTTTCTAGCACTCCAGTGACTAGAAGGATAATGAAGTTCATTAAAGAAAGAAAGAAAAACATTTGGATCACTTTAAGATATAGGGTTTACCTATTGACTTCTATTCGTAGAAAGTTCATCTGCTTTTTCATTTCAAGTAAAGGTTGCACATCAGATTTAAAACAGCAATCCATGAATACACTTCTTATTTGAAGAAGGAGAGTTTAGTAAAGCTGAAGGCACACAAGCTGCCATCAGTTAAAAAATATTGCATGCATAATCCTCATTTCAGCTGTTATTGAAGCAAGTATCTCTAAGTACCTTGCTGAGAGGTACTGCAGCTTCTCCAATCTGAGATAATGCTCTCCCTACATGTGTTTAGCATCCCACTAGGTCTAGGACTCAGTTCTGCACTATTTTTCCCCTTCTCTGATTTCTTTGTGAAGGAAAATATGAGGAAGATATGAGCCTCAAGAGGGAACCAGAAGTCACTTTGAAGACGTGACAGTTTGGACAGTCAGGAGATGAGAACCTCAGACCTGCACAGCATTTATCAAAAAATGAGTCTTGACGCAGTCGTAAATTCTGAGCTGAAGAGGGTTACACAATGGTAAAGATGAATTCATATCTATTTAATCTAAATGAGACACAGAGAAACCAAAGTATCGATCCTGAAAATTAACACACTAAAAAAAGGGATGTTTTCAGGTTTTGGGAGAAAGCCAGTAGGATTGTGGTGGTAGTCAAAGGAATAATTTAAAACAAATTTAAAACAAATTTAAAACAAATTCCCTTCAAAAAGGGAATAAGAAATCCTTGTCTTTTTTCCTAAGGAATGGTTTCATGATAAGTAGTATTTATATATCAGCTCACTGGGTGATACTTGAAAAAAACAAACCAAAGCGTAATCAATCATTTCCAGAGTAAATAGAAATCAAGTGAATTCTGTTATTGTGTGAGTAATTCGTAAGACATCTCCACGCACTGCTTCTCTCTCTTATCCCATAGCTCTTCTAGTTAAAGATGACTTCACTGGAATGAAGTAGTAAGTAGTTAATAGGCTCTATGTGACTTTAGTTTCCAGAGTCTTCTTTCTTCCAGATTTTAGACTTGTTCATCAGTGCTTAACCGTTAAATGACGAAGAACCTGGACCCCCATAACACAGTAGCAGACAACTCTCGGTAATGAATGATGATGTGCATTGCATACACGCCCTTCATAAAAACTTAGGGATTTCTGTGTTTTCTCCTGGTCTTTGGCAATGTGATATTCTACAGTGATTTCTCAGGGGTCCCATGTTATCAGCCATTAGTGACCCTGTTCGTGTTTCTGGCCACGCTGTGACTCAGTTCTGTAGTTGCTATGGTTTTACTAGGTAAGCAGACTACAAGCTGTACCTAAAAATGGAAAGAAATAGCTGCGGTAAATGAGATTAATAAGGGACTTGTGGCTGCTCTGCCGAAAGTCTTTGAGGTGCTTTTATGCCATCACACAGCAGAGTTTATTTAGTAGTATTCATACAATGCTAGCATCATGACACCCACTTCTGACTGCTGCCATTCAAAGCGACAAAGCACCAGAGGGAATTTTTTAATGGTCACACGTGGCAAAGTTTGTTAAAGCTGTGAAATCTTGGACAAGGTTGTCAAGGGCTTTTGAAAACCATACAATAACAAAACTTCTATATTTTATATTTCATGTTGTCTAGAGGATTTCAATATTAAATAGAATTGGGAAAAGCATAAGAAAGGGAATATAAATATCCATAATACAGAAAGAAACTTGGGAAGTCTTTTATAAAGCTAGTATGCATTTTCGGAGATCAGTATCAAGGGAAGAGAACATAATGTAACCAAGATTCACAACAACAACAGTAAATTAAATTGCTGACCTAACAAAAAGACATAGCAGAGTCCTTAAAAGGCTGACGATATCTGAATGCAAACATATTAGGAAATGTCTCAAAAATTATTTTGAATGCGGACAGTGTGTACAAGAAAAATATTCTTACTGCTCTTCAAGTCAGGAAAGCAATAGCAGCTGATATATGTATTTTCTATTCAGGAATTTGCAGACCTTCTATAAGAATGAGACAAACTTTTCTTTTCTCATCAGGTGGTAGGAAATAGAAAGAGATGTTAATGAGCCTAATACACCCAAATGCCCTGAAGTTAACTTTTATGAAGAGGAGGGTGAGACAATACAGACAAAATTTTTAACACTGTTGGATATTTTTAGGCAGAAGCATCCAGTCACATTTCCTATTTTCTACTAGAACCACGGGCCATAATAGCTTTGTCCATAGTAATATATTAAATGGTGCCCAGGAATGTTCCTAGACACTGGAACATGTTCAGCTACACAGCCAAGCAGCTGAAATGTTCCCTGGTGTGGCTTTGGCATTCGCCAACTAACGATTCCCAGACATGATACCGAAGTAGATGATGCTGCAGGGGCCTTTCCCAGAGGGCCTGTTGCATGTGGTCACTGATTTGGAGACTAGGAAAACCTATGAAAGGAGATTTGCCAACTCGCTGCCGTGCCTGCGAGGCACGTGTAATTTACTGGTATGAAGAGTCATGTGTTTCAGCCACTGAAAGACATGGGATTGGTTTGACTTGCAGTACCACTGATGCAAAACAGAAATAACCTGACTGAAAAGATTTTTAAACTGGTAAAAGTAAGAAGAAAGCGAAATCACAGATTCATATAATAATACCCAACAGTGTTTCAAATGATTTCTCTTTTCCAGCAATTACACACAGTATGGCTGTTGACAGTATCATGAGAAAGAAAAGTGAGCAGGGAAATCAAGAATGCAGATAGAAGTTATTTTTGTTTAATGCAATTTACTGGGGAAGATCACAAAGTTTTTCATTATTGATGGCTCACATAACTGATCCTCAATTCACATATTATATATATGGTATATATACATTATTATTTTTGCTATCATTATTGTTACTATATATTCCACATACACATTCATATATGATAGTGTGTCCCAGAAGCTATAAGTCACCTTTGTCACCTTTGAGGAATTCTTGACAGGAAGCTGCAATCACTTAGAGTCTAATTACCCCTATGTCCTGGTTTCAGCCAGGATAGAGATAATTTTCTTCACAGAAGCTGCTGTGAGGTTATGTTTTGGATTTGGGATGAGAAACTGTTGATAACATACTGATGTTTTGGGTTGTTGCTAAGCAGTCAAGGACAGTCCAGCTTCTCGTGCTGGCCAGCAAGCAGGCTGGGGGTGCACAGGGAGCTGGGAGGGGACACAGCCAGGACAGCTGACCCAGATAGGCCAAAGAGATATTCCATACCATATGGCATCATGCTCAGGATATAAAGTTGGGATGAAGGAGAAGGAAGGGGTGGAGGGAGTGATGGCGTCTGTCTTCCTGAGAAGCCATTACGCGTGATGGAGCCCTGCTGCCCTGGAGATGGCTGAACACCTGCCTGATGATGGGAAGCAGTGAATGAATTCCTTGTTTTGCTTTGCTTGTGTGCGCGACTTCTGCTTTACCTATTAAACTGTCTTTATCTCAACCCATGAGTTTCCTCACTTTTACTCTGATTCTCTCTCCCGCTCCACCATGGGGGAGTGAGCGAGCAGCTGCGTGGGGCTTGGTTGCTGGCTGGGGCTAAACCGTGACACCCTACAAGCAGATAATTTTGAATCAGGTCCTAATGTTGTTTTACCCAACAAGTTAAACCAACATGGCCTCTTGAAAACATTACTGTATGTCCGCATGATTCAGTGGAGGAAGCAGGATTTAGCCCTGCAAGACACTTGCTGCATACTTCCTATGGATTGTGTATATGAACTATATATAACCATGACCCACAAAGATTGCTTGGCAATGAATCGGCCCCAGGTTTCTTGCAAGCATATGGAAGTTTATTTTGGAAGGCTGCTTTTATCCAAAGTATTTCTGCTAAGCTTGAGATTCACCTTCTTACTTGGTCTTCTGGAAAGCTAGGCTGCATGCACGTACTAAATAAATGTCTCCCTTGGATTAGTGCCCATTTTCCATCCTCAAGAAAAGTGGCCTGGCATGGCTTGTGTCCATACGGCTAAACTCTCTTATCCCCTCAGTATATGATGGCCACATCTACCCTGCCTATCAGGAAGAGTCTGTGGTCCATGCTGTTTCCAGAACTGCGGAGGTTACATGGAACTGACGTCTGGGATTTGCCTGGGAGCGGGCTCTCTCACCGTTTAACTGCAGCGGGGAGTATGCTAGTAACGAAACCACGTAAATGACTGTGGGAAGGTGTTTGAGCCTGAACTCTGGTCAAATTCAGCTTCCCAGCACAGGTGCACTTCTACTTTCCTGATGACTTGAAAATTTTAGGTCTTGCTGGCTTGCTCCTGCCTGCCTTTTTGGACATTAAGAAATGCTGTACCAGCAGACAGGATTTCAATTGCATGAAGCGATTTATATTCACTTTATCTAGAAAAGTAGGCATATAAAGACAGAACAGTCATTGCCTTGACAGGAGTTAGAAAATATGTTGGAATTAGTGTTCTTAATGGAAAGAGATATCAAGAGTACTAGTCTCAAAGAAACCAATTGAATAAGGAAAAATAATGTACTCTTTCACATTAATTGCTTTTATTTAAGCCTTTTACCTTGATGACATCAAAGAGAGTATCAAACAATTTAAGTGTAGGAAAGATTAATCTAGTAGACTAACTAGAAAGTTGCTTTTGGAGAAACAGAGTAATTTGAAAATGCCTGGAAATATCAGATACCTTCCAAAAAAAACATAAGAATTTTTGCATGCTCATGGTCAAATCGGTGTTGTTGATGACTGGACAAAATTAGATCTCTATTAGACCTCAAAGGATATCAAAACACTGTATGAACAGCAGTGAAATTACAATCCCAAAGAATATCAGTTTGGAGACAATTACTGTTTCTTTTTCTTTTTTCTCGTTTCAGTATTCATTCTATGAAAAATAATGCTTGGATGATTTAACCCGCTTCTGCTTTTTTTTCTGTAAATATTTGCATATATATAAAACTGTGTGTATTTATATACATGTAAGCATATGAAATTTAGCAGCTATTTATACAAACATAAATCTCTATGTAGTTTCCTGCTCTTAACAGCACCCTAGAAACCTGAGGAACATAAATTGCTTCTGCTACATTGATGACATGATAAGGAGGTAACAGAAGTACAGAAAAACCTTGAAATTTCAGCATGAGAGATTTCTGGCAGTAGATAAATCTCTACCATTTACTTTAGCTTCCTTAGATATCATTTACTTCGGCTTCCTTAGATGCCTGATTTTTTACAATAAAATTGTCAAAATTATGCTGTTCTTATGGTTAATTTGAAATACTAAATTTGACTGCATAGGCAATGTTCTTCTATAAAGTTTACTTAAAATAGTCCAGAAATTGTCTGCTCTAACACAAGGAACATCCGTTCTGCAGAAGAACTATGATGACAAATTTTAGGAAGAATATCAGTCTATAAAGCTTCCTAGACATTTGGAGAACCCATTTCCTTCCCTATTTTGTTGCAAATCTGTATTTTGCAACTATAATTGAAGAAAATTTAAAAGGTATTTCTATTTCAAAAAAGATTTTTAATATTTTTTCAACTATAAGACCCAGTTAAATGGCCATTTTTGCCTTCGATCATCAGGCAACAAACAGAGCTGAAATTATGATGTCAAGGAGACACATACAGTACATGTATCCCTAATAGATGCAACTTTTTTGGCAGTTTCTCTGAGGTTTTGTAAATGTTATCATTTGTGTTCTCTGAGTAACTTCCTTAATGATGCATCAGAAGTTATGTTCTATAACTGCCCATTTTGGAAGGTTCAATTAATCTTTTCCTTTCAGACCGTGCCATACAAGGGTGAATGTTCCCAGAAATTATGTGCCTTAATAACATTCATATTCCTAATAATGAAATAAATATTAGCTCACCAGCTAATATTTATGACAATACAGTTATTATATGGATCACAGACTACTTCTCGCAGTTTATATGTTTAACTGTGGAAATGAGACATTTTCAGATACAAACCAAATACGCGTGAGGACATATACAGTAATAGAGAGTGAAAACATATAGCATGATAAATGTACGGACACAAAACCACACATACTTACATTCTAGCTAAGTGTAAGGACACTACCTGAAATGTTTCTACAGATTGCCTGTGCTTACAAATTACTTTAAACATTTAGATTAGCTGTATGTTAGGTATAAGCCTTTTTCATCAAGCTCTTTTTGGCATCTAGTCTAAAATTCACAACCATAATTACCTTGCTTTGCTACATTTTTCAAAGATTTACATAAAACATCAGATTTTCAGCAGAGTATATCTTACTGTACTGAATATGTAGCTCATTTCATACAAGTCCAGTTTATTTCCCCAGGTATATAATTTCTAGTTAATTACAATCAAATCCAAAGTAGATGCTGCACTGAGATTTTGGGGTATAGCCATTGCTATAAAGATTATGGCAACTGCTTACAAAGTATGAAAACTGTGTTGAGTTGCTTTGTATCCTGATATAGTCTAATTAACAAACTAAAAACTGACCCCAAACATATTTTCCCTTATTACCTTAATTTACAGTTGATGATAGAGAGATTTTTTAAAAATTAGAGGTTGACTTTTAAATTGTTTATTTCAGTAGACTAAAAGGTATGTAAAATAAAACCAAATTGCCCCCAGATTTTATACTACTTAAAGCTGAATACTCTAGGCAGAAAGTCCACTTACCACTTTTCATAGATATTTTACAGATTGTATTTTGATTTAATATTTATTTATCATAAAAGTCCTTTGGCTAATAGTACAATATGTAGAATATCATATTCTGTCCCTTTCTTCAGATACTTCTCCAGTAGAGGAATGCCTCATTTATCTGTGAGATGATGACTCCTGCTTACATGAGACTAAAAAGAGTAATGTGAGAAATTAATGTCTATATATATTGTTGCCCTATTATTTGACTTGACTCAATTGGCCTGGTTGAGCTATCTCCCTATTTCAGCCTATAGGAATGCCCAAAAGTCTTTATATGCCATGGAAGGTATGAAGTGAACAGATTAGCAAACACAGCCGTGTCAGAAACACTGCTTTGGGAATAAAATTCTTGAGTAAAGTATTGAGATCCATACAATTATTCCCTCCACTGCCAAAAATCAGTCACTATTTCCTTTTATTTTTTCATGGACAAAAAACTGAAGAAAATGAAGAACCTATCCTTGGAGGAGAGAAGGAGAAAAAGTTTTTGAACTCATAATGAGAACACAAATATTCATTGCAATGACAATACCAGCCACAAAAAAAACTGAAGTAGAGAACATTATTTATGGCAAACTGTGGTATTTTATTACTTTCTTTGAAGTTATACAAAGAAAGTGACTATGGGTTTTTTTCCCCTAAAAAACAAAGCCTTTTTTGATCAATAATTTTTTGGTTAATAAATAAATATTGCTCACACAAGCCAACTTTGACATACTGTCTACTGTGACTGAATATCTTTTATGTAGTTATTTCTTGTTGTTGTTGTTGTTGTTGTTGACAAAACTGAAAAATGAAGAGACTGAGCATGCCA
The DNA here is from genome assembly GCF_000687285.1 of Phaethon lepturus. Classification (NCBI taxonomy): domain Eukaryota; kingdom Metazoa; phylum Chordata; class Aves; order Phaethontiformes; family Phaethontidae; genus Phaethon; species Phaethon lepturus. Next base: position 19,390 of record NW_010531300.1, on the reverse strand, counting down.
AAAATAACATCCATGACATGAAAACACTGCCTACTCCTCTGGTGCTGCTTCTTGCACCTGTCAGGACAGAGCTCAGGCCTTCTCAAGACTAATCTGAAACATGTTTTAAGAAGTGTCACCACTGTTGCTGTCTTTGAATTTGTATTAAAAGAAGAACTAGAATTTAATGTAACTTTTTTGGTTTTATGCCTGTTGTGAAGCATAACTGGTAATTAGCTTTACCAGATTATTAAAGTTTCAATTTATGTATAATTTAATTAACAATTTAATTTTTAAATTTTGTTACATTTAATTTAAATGATTAATTTTTTATTTTAATTTTTGCAGAGTGAATAAAAAGGGCAGGTTTATATAAAGATTTAATCCAGGTTAGGAACTACATTGCAATTCTATTTTTAACAAACCTATATACCAAACCAGTTGGCACACAGTTATAAAAGTCATTACACAACAAAAGAAATGAAGTTCAGCTCATGAGATGGATGGGACTCCATGATTCTCTGATGAGACACTGCGGACTAGGTTCAGGTGCTCTTGCTGCCAAAGGAAACGTCTGCTGTAGCAATGTGTGAGTGCTGCATTTGACCTGTGCATTGGAATGCTTTATTTACAGAGAACTTGGTTGAGATTGAAAGCATTTTTTTTCTTTTATGATTTTTTTTTAAATAAATGGGTTTGAAGAACCCATCGCGATAAACATGCTAGGGGTATTGAGAAACAATACCATATGAAATAAAAACTTTGGTTCTTGTCCTGTTGCAGGCACTGTTTCTATTTGTGGCACTAGAAACCGCTAGATAAATGTACTCAGCCAGGCTACTTCTGCTTAGCCTTTCTGTCCAGCTTTATAACTTACACTCTTCTTCTACAGAGCACAGAGGCACAACTTCAGCAGTGGGGATGGTGAGTTGCCCCTAATTAGCAAAGCATGTGCTTCACGGTTGGATTTGTCTCTGGACTAAGGAGCAGGGGAAATGAAACCCTCTCAGACTGAGCAGGACCCATAACTGAGGTCTCCTCCTTCCTTCCCTCTGCCTTGGTGGAAACCCTGGGTTTTGGGTTGGCATATGAGTACATCGGCATGGCAGATGCACTATAAGCTGTGATGAATTTGAATTTGGATCCTTGACCGAAACTCCCTCCAAACTTTGAGAGACTTTAAAACCAAGGGGAAAAAAAATCTATGCAATTATAAAAGTGTGAAAGCTTATTGAATGAATGGGTGCACCACAACAACCAAATAAACAAAATGACAAAGTTAGAAGAAAAATCTGATCAAATTAAGATTGCTTTAAAATGAAAAGCCCAGGTCTATCTCAATAATCCTTGGAAGGTGAGTTCACCCAAGAGTACAAGTTTCTTGTCTTTCAGAAACTAAAATTGTTTTGTAGTGTAATTATATAAATTGCTTATTGTGTTGCAATTCTGTATGAAACTTTTCCCTCCCTGTATCTTATAATTTTCTCACTGAATAGTTGATTTCCTGCTTATTCAAGACTCTAATATTTTCTAATACTAATAAGAAAACCAATATAATAACACTTTTCATAGTCACAAAGGTTGCCATTGTTTGCTGCTGAACACAGTAGCACTTCGGACATAACTTTCTATCAGTCTTGGTGGAGATGCAAATACCCAACAAACCAGAACAATTCATCAGAAATGCTAACCAAATCACCATGGATGAAAAAGGAATTCTCATTTCAAAAATATCATTTTTTCTTATTGTTGCCCAAGAACTCCCGAAGCTGTCAAAGAAAAAACATGTTTTTCTCCCTGGAAAAAAAATTACTGGGTTTGTGTTGTTATTTACCTTTCTTAAAAATTAAAGTGCTAAACAGACCACCAAGCAGAACAAGAGCAGTGATATAATGAAGACAGAGCTCCAAAAGTCCAAACACTTGTCCAAATGACTACATGGCCTTTTCTTTGATCATATTCTTTAAATATAGCACAGATTTATCCCTTTTGAGCCATTGGGAAAACTCAATTTATTTTTTTTATTGCAGCCTTAATATTAACACCCCTTTTTTGTCTTAATTTGAGAAGGAAATTTGATGTACTCTGATTTTCCAAAATAGCTTGGCAAGCAAAATAAGTTCTTTCTGAGGAAAGAAAACACAAAAACAAAGTAATAATTACAAAAATGAAAAAAAAACCCTATAAACTTTTTCACCTGCATCTCCATTATTTATATGAATAATAGGAGCTCCTATTACTTGAGAATTATATAGGAGTTACTATGAAATATCGGTGTGTGAGTTGACTTACCTATGTGCTTTATTAATGTGATGAATAATGACCCTATTAAGGGTGGAAAATCAGAGTAAGGCATAAACTGAAAAACTATGATGTGTAGTGTTTCAACCCAAAATTGAAAATACAAAAATTGGCTTGTATTTTACAAGAAATGCATTACCTTATTCACTGACCCCTACAAAGAAATAGAAGCATAAGTACGCATTTTATGATACAGAACACTTTAATTTTGTAGCCCTAGGAAATAATCTTACTTATCACATTATATTACTGCTAAAAAGCAGGCATTAGAAATAAATCTAAACTATTTTTACAAAGCTAGGAATGTCACTTCTCTGTGAATCTAACCTGAAATACCACTATGGAATTGTTAGAAATAACAGAGATTTTATAAAACAAAAGTATACAGAACAGAAGACTATGCATCAGAAACTCAAATACGTAATATGATAAAATATAATGGCTTGTCTGCCTCCTGTAATAAGATTAATTACTTGATTTATAATTTCTGTTGTGTTAGTCTTTGCAGTCTCTTATAATAGTTTTCAATCTAATAAAAGTGACTTTTACTAAGCCTTAACTGAACCAAGACTTATCACACAATTTACTTGAATAATTGAAAGAATTGTAAGTATGAAAAGATGTTCCTTTTTCTCATGTTCTCTAAAATTTCTGTCCTTTGGGTCACAATAGGTAAAATACAACCTTCCAGAGAATATTTTGACTCTGAAGCAGCCAAGCTACTGATAATTTTACTTCCTCATAACTCATTTTAGAATATAATTAGATTTTTTTCTCTCTTGAAATCCAGTCTTTTTGCAAGACAAATTATTAACAACATTTTGACTTGAACTGTCAGATTTTTTGTTAAAGGGTATTATGAAGAGGTTCTTAAACTCATATATTTCTTCTTATAATAGTTTTAGCTGCTCATTTCTGGTAAGTTTTGTTCTACAAGACTTCCTGAAATGTTTGGAGGTAAACACATCTGGCCAAAAATACATTTGCAATGAACTAATATTGAAGTTGGTGCCCTTGTCACTGTTTTTATCTAGAATAATCAAGCCGTTCTGCAGCAAAGTCCTGAACAATCCCCAAGCCCCGTGCACGGATCTGGTGTAAGAAGTGGTTTGTGCACAAGTCAACGACATACGTTTCATATGCAACTAAGCAGGAACTCTCCATCACATGTCCTGCAGCCCCAACAGGGTCATATGGATCTGAACCAGTGACTGCTCCTGTAGATGTCTTCAAAGTGTTTGCAGCCAGGGGATGTTTGGTGAAGGGAATCAAACTCCATCTGGTCAGATGTAAACACCTTGAGCCACCTGCAATGTAGATGGAGGCATCTTCTTTGATCTACCAACCCGTTCCCATGCTGATAAATGATTTGCTAAGGTACATATAGGTGATCCACAGCCACTGAGAAACTGGGTTTGTATTTTAAAGTAAAATTGGTTATGAACTACAAGGAAATGGTAATTTAAAATGATAAATCCACTATCCACATGAGCCCTTGAATAGCAGCTGAATATCTTATGAATGGTCTCCTCAGGCTGTTGGGTTTGGTGATTCTTTTTGAGGATTTTAAATATTATAAAAATCCCAAGTCCTTTCTCTGTGACAAAAATGTCTGTGTGATTTTGGACAAAAAGGCAGACTAAAGTCCTCTAGACAGCTCTAGGTAAGATTGTAGGTCACAGAGAATACTGAAAACATAAAGGAGGGGCATTTTCAAGTGTACTTTGAATGTATTCAATTTGGTGAGTAATTTTTAAAGCCTCTAGAGAGTGGGTTTCAACATGTAACATGTAGTCCTCTGCTAATTACAGCTTGAAGATACTTGGCTGCACTCCCTCTAGATTAGGTTTTCAGCTATTGTTTCTAGCTCAAGAAATTATTTAATGCCACTCGCTGCTTCTGCTGTAATATTTAAAGCCTCAATTGAACAATACTGTTTCTATTAAATGAATACAATGCTTTCTAAAACCACCACCACCCCCCAAGGTACTTCTTCCCTTCCCCTGTCAGAAAGCTTGTTTGGATTCCCACCACCACCACCACAACTAGGAGTAGTTTTACCTGAAATCTATTAAGTAAAGGTTGATGCTTTTCAGAAAACAGAGAAAACCACACACTAAACTGAGCCTTGGTCCTCCCGGGACAGATGGGGGAGCAGATCCCTTAGAGCAGCTCTCACGGTGCACCGTACTACATGCTTTGACGCGTGTGCAGGGCCAAGGCACCATGGGCACTCCCATCCTGCCTCCAGCTGCATCTTGGGCCCCACAGCCATGAATGGAAGTGAACGCAAGGCACAGACAACGTGCTATACCTCCAGGCAGTGCCACTACATCCCAGGAGACATCGGGTTGTAGTGATCCACGACAGCCTCCTCACCTCTGCTGCTGCAGGCTGCAGCCCTGCGACAAAACACACTCTTCACCATCAAGATGGAACATAAATATCATGTTCACGGTCAACTATAGTCACTGTATAACATATATATTTCATCTGATTATAACATCTCCTTTTAAGTACAGGTGGACTTGCAGACCATTAAGTTAGGTAACCACTAGTTACCTAAAGAAAACAGCACTAGGGTAGTGTGAGCACTGCAGCATTTATGCACTAGCAGGCCAGTCTTGATGTGTTCTTCACCCTTTTCCTTTGGGTCAGAGAGTTTCTATCAGTAGCATCAAACACCTCTAGTTCTCACATCAATCCCAGAAAACTTTAAAATGGCTTATTACACCTCCAACACTCTTATTCAGAGCACAGTTACTATCAAAGCTTGAAAGGAAATTAAGAAAAAAAATTGATTGACTGGAACCAGTGGAATTAGGGAAATATTGGTGGGGTGCAGGGACAAAGAGTTGGTATGATGTTTTGTGTTGTTTCTGTGGTCACAGTTGTAAGATAAAGAGGTCGTACTAAATGTGAGTCTGTTATGTTGAAATATATTTTCAAAAAAAGGAAAAAAAACCTGCAACCTTTTATAAGTTGTTTTTATGCAATATAGTCTTAATAATAAGGTAAGCTCTGAAACTATGGATAACAACAACAAGAAAATACAGGAACAAAGTCAGCTGAAGTAATGAGTGATCAACCTGTATAACAAGGACTGTGCAAGTCCTGTGGAAAGGCCAAGATAAATTTGTGCATGCCTGGACTGCATGCAGCAGTATGACATGTACACAAGGTCACACAGGTGAGAAAACACACAGAAAGGTTTGTGTAAATTAATTGAAATTGTCCCTGTCCCATTTTCCATCCTTTGGCATTATCAGTGATTAAGTCTGAGAAATCACTGGTTAGGAAAGGCAAACCCAGCAAACTCAGTGGCAAACAATGTTCCTTTTTTTTTGTCTGTTTGGTCATTAATAGAAGGTAGAACTAATCATGTCTCTGCTTTTCTCCAGTCTTTAACACATAATCTACTGAGATTCATTCTCTATCATTAGGAGCTCTGCCTGAAAATAATACTGCTAAAAGATCAGAAGTTCTAATTCCATCCATCATTTTTGTGGTTATTATTGTGGTATTACTTCAAAAGGGCAAATTATTTTACAGCACTATTCTGGATCATAAAAGATAAAGATCATAAAATCTAACCCACCATTTTTGCTGCTTGTATTATTCCTCATACAGGTTGTGAGTTTTACCAATTTGTCTGCTATTGAAAATTCATTCAGATATGAATGACCTAGTGAGAACGAAGTTCTGGCTTATCAATACCTTGCAAGCAAACTACCTAGAATGCTGTACTGAGGTTGTGATAGTCATTATTCAATACACAAGCTGTACAGATGGTCAGCTAAATCTCATGGCACTGCTTGCAATCTCCGGTCAAAAATGTAATCACAAAAACTGCTTCCAGCCAAACTGAATTTTTGGTACTAAAAAGAGAGTTTCCTGTTTCATAATTAAATGAAGTTCATATGGGCCAAATACTCACTTGCCATTACCAAGTATATGAGCAAAGTCTCCATCCATTCTAAAGCAGTGGCTGAATTTTGCAAAATACAGTATCAAAACCAGGCACAATCCAAAGCAAACATCTTCGGGTCCTGATGTATTTCTTATCCTTTTTCAGAGAAATTCTTTCCAGACTTATTAGGGTTGGACCTTTTCTGTCTTTTCTTTACTTCTGTGTACTTTATTCTTTTTTTTTTTTTTTAACGAGTTTCCAAAATGTTAATATATTTTAGTGTGAGTCAACTGAGAGATAATAATGTTTGTATGCTTTAAAACTTTTATAGGGTCAGGCATTTGGAAAATAGCTAGCCAGTGCATCATATTCAGGTAATCAGATCACTATCAGGCCACAACAACAAGCTTTGTTTACTGTGGGTTTTTTGTTTGTTGTAGAATATTAGCAATTGTACATTTAAATTACCATGCATTTTTGTGAAGGTTGTAAAAGAAAATTTAGCTGTTTGAACAGGCAGAAAATCTCAAGATTCTGGTATTAGAAATACAATTACTTTGGGGACATCTTGCATATCACAATTTTTTGTAATATTTCCACAGTACCATATGTTTTCTGTGGTTTTGTCCAGTTTAGTTTCACAATTTGCAAGTGTCAAAAATTCTGCCTCCTCTACAGAGAAAAAAGGTGAATCCAAATCCAAGGAGAGATGGCCATTACCTTTTCTTTTCCTTCAGGTTTTATATCTGTCATCTAGTCAGTTATGCTTCTTGTATTCCCCTTCATCCCCCTGAAGCAAATAAGAAACTCAGAAACTAAAACTCCTGCAAAAATGAAAAGAACTTCCTGCTCTCCATGTAAGACAGGAATCCCAGCCGAGTGAAGGGCTTCTCAAAGTGGGAGACAAAAGCACAGGGACAAGCACAACTGAGATTTCTTTCCTCATTTCTTTAGTGGCAATCCTGTTTTCCCTTCCCTGTAGCCCCTCCAAAAGTTTCTCCTCACTCCACTTAACCAGCGTACATGTCCATCATATCATCCTTGTGACCTGAAAAGTTGTCTTCACCTCCTTCTTCTCCCTGGGCACACGTTCATCTGAAAGAGATGAACTGGGCAGATCAAGAGTGACCATTGTGTGTTTTTAGAGAAACTGCTCAAAGATCTAAGGTTAAAAAAGAATTGAACTTGCAACTGAAAGAGTGGGGGGAAGATGAATACAGAGCCAGTTAAAGCCTGCTCAAAAAAAGATAAAAACATCAAAAAGCATCTTTTTATTCCAACTAGAATTTCATGCAATGATGCTCATTTCCAAAGCAGTACACAAACGCTAAGTATTCCTCACAATACATCAGCGAGATAAACAAGAATCAGTTAATGCGAGCCAATAAAGTAATAAGGAAGAGAAAGATTTTTTTTTTTTACAAGCGTATTAGGACAAAAGATTGTAGTGAGGGAATGTGCTGGAATTAAGTCTGTTTATAAACAAATAAAGGCAACAGTGAAACTAGTGATGATTATACAGCACCAAGGCACTGAATTCTAGTCACCAGAAACCGGGTGTCTAATCAGACCCAGTCAGCCCAGACTCCCTTAAAAGTCCTTGGAAAACAAGAGTGACTTCTAAGTGTGGTTCACTCCGCTTGGATTTCTATGTTTGAGCAGTTCTGGAGGTGTCCATAACTCCTTGTGGCTATGAGAAGGGCCTAGGTGAGAGTAGGGATCTGGTTCTGACTTTTGCATTATTAAATGAGGAGACACAACTCCATTCCTTTATATCCATCTGCTGCCTTTCTCCTCTTACACTGGAAGCTCTCTGGAAAGGGCTGGGTTTTACTATGTGTTTATTCAGTGTATGTAGTACAGTGTGGCTTTTACCCATGCCTAGGGCTCCCAAGAGGCACTGCAATACAGATACATTTCTGAAAAAATAATTTTCTTCAGAGAATGTTAATAACAAATCAGCTTTTCTGAATATATGTGAAATGACAGAAACCTTGGTGGAAAGGGGAAAAGAAAGGTGAATGTGGCAATAATACTGCTATGTGGTAGCGTAACGGAGGGTAAGTGGTCACCTGAATAGTTTGGGGATTACATGTGGATATCCTGCTTCAACTACCAAATGTAAACATTAGTTTTTCCTTTTAAAGGGAATAAAAAGTCCTTTTTTTAATAACTAAACACACCGTTGCTACTAGAAAAACAAAAAAACAAAATCTAGTGAAATCCTGCAAGCTGCTCAAATTGTGGTATTAATCCAGATGAATTATGGTTACTGTGATTTTTAATCATTCACATTGCTATAAGCTGACTTTGCTGAAGGACAGCATCTTATATCAAGCAGACTATTAAGTCACAGGGTTACTACACTGTATCTCTGGAATTTTCTTTCTCTAAGGGAAAATTCAGACTCAGTCTCACACTTTTTTCCCCAGTATATTTGAGCTCACTTAGACTATGGAATACCTTTGTGCAGTAGTCAAAATACATTGCTTAATTCTTTTGGATTAAGCTAGTTAAAACGTGGCATAATAATAGCCTAGTGTATGACTGTCCAACAGCAACATTTTTCATGTCTGTAGATTCTGTACAGAATTGCTGGATATAATTGCAGTGAAGCTCAAGTGTGCAATACAAAATCTAGTTAATTCATCACATTCAAGACTTTCAGAAAAGAGCAAGCCAAGGCCCAGATAGACTCTGAATACATAATAAACCAAAATGAACATTTAAACCTAGAGTTTTCACTTTGTATTTTCAGATAGGGGCTTTTTTTCTGTTTTATTACTTACTTATTGAAAACCTCTCCTGAACTCCCATCAGTGATGTATCTGAATCATCAATTTAGAAGTTGAGTCATTCCATTAATTTGTGCTTGATAATATTCAGCCAAACCTACGGACAGTAAAATATATTTGTAGGCAAATTACCAGGAAAGAAATAAACAAGAAACTATCAGACGAACCCTGTTCCTAATAACTATAATTAGGCACCCTGTGGTTATCTGAATTTTGTGCATTTTGATCTCAGTACAGTTCTTGTTAGTGAAAGAATTGGCGTAACACCATTAGGAGACTGATCATTTTCTGACTGACCCCAATTCTCGTTAAATCCTACCTTTTTCCGGAGAGTGTTCCCATGGTGTATCGAGACTAAGCATGACAATGGAAATGCAATGGAAAGAGGGAGAACTTGCCTCTCAGAGAGACATGATGCTGCGATGCATTCAGCTCATCTGGACCATGTGAGAAGCTGCAGCTTATGGCTCCAATTTCAGACCTCAGCAGGTTTTAATCAGAAGTGACTTTGAACCTTTTTATGAGCTGGAACCTGTTAAGGTACTGCCTTTGCACAGCCTCTCTCTGTGCCAGCCCATCACGTATGAGTCAAACTCTGGCTGGATATGATTTTTAGCATGCATGCTGGAGGTCACTGACCTGCATACTAATAGCATCGCTCTGTGTGAAACGGCATGTCTACACATGTGGTGGGTTGACCCTGTCTGGAGGCCAGGTGCCCACCAAGCCGCTCTATCACTCCCTTCCTCATCAGTACAGTGGGGAAGAATGTAAGATGGAAAAAAACATGTAGATCAAGATAAAGGCATTTTAATAAAGCAAAAGCAAAGACCGCATGTGGAAGCAAGGGAAAACAAAAGATTTATTCCGTACTTCCCATCAGCAGGTGATGTCCAGCCACTTCCCGGGAAACAGGGCTTCAGTACATGTAGCAGTTGCTCTGGAAGACAAATATCATAAAAAATACACCGCCCACCCAAAAAAAAACCCCCCCCCCCCCCCCGCTTCCTCTTAGCTTTTATTGCTGAGCAGACTTCACATGGTATGGAATATCCCTTTGGTCACTTTGGGTCAGCTCTCCTGGCTGTGTCCCCTCGCAAGATCTCACCCATCTCCAGCCTACTGGTGGTAAGGTGGAGAATGTTGGAGAGGCAACCTTGATGCTGTGCGAGCATGGCTCAGCAGCAGCCAAAACACTGGTGTGTTACCAACACCTTTCCAGCTACAACACAAAGCGCAGCACTATGAGGGCTGCTCTGGGGAAAATTAACTCCATCTCAGCCAGACCCAATACAACACACAACAACGCAGCTCAATGCAGAAACACCTTAGAGCCCCAAACACTCCGGCAAACCTGTGTGGTCCAGTGCAGCGTTAATCACAGGTTCTAGGTCAGGTCTCAGAACAGTGAAGCCACATCAACCTGATGCTGAGCGCGAGCTAATCTGTCTCTCTTCCTGCAGGGCTCAGCATGTAGTCCCATGACAGCTAATGCAAATCTAAACCTGTCCTCACCAGTCTTTCCAAATCCTCCTCCTGCACGTTCCCGACTCTCCCCTTCAACAGGCACTAATGTGCCTCTCTGCAATAAACTGCTCCAAGGAGCAGCTCCGGATGAAAACAAGTTACTTTTTTCATTTGTTGTGGTATCTTTAATATCTTTACTTCAAAATCTTAAATTACTAAGCAGACTTCTCTATCAGTTTTGAAGGATTAAGCCTGTAAACGGAAACAAAAAATCCTCTCATATTTACAGATTGTTTCAGCATCTGTACAGTTGTCAAACTCCCTCCCAAAATGAAACATTTATTTTGATCCCTACATTTCAAATGATCAAATTAAAAATTACTTCTGATCATTGGTCTGCTTCCCCACAGCTTCCTTAGGACCTACTCTCCAAGTTACAGTGCAGGTACTTTTTTCTAATTTACACTTTGAGAATTAATATACTGGCTTTAATGAAACACTCTGTCAAAATAACTTTCCCCAAACTACCTAAAAATAATTATAAATATAATACCATTTCATTTTGGTGCACCTTAAAACACAACATTTTCCTAATACAAATTTGACTCCAGGACCCATAAAGTACCTGGTTATTGTCTCAAATTAATCTTGTTATTTTGTTTGGCCTGCTAAAAAAATTACACTGTAGAGGAGTATGAAAAGCACACATAAGCAACCAAAAGCAATCCCATCACCGCAAGAAAAGGAGTGAAAGAAAAAGTTATTATTTCTCATCAACACACAGAAAACTAGATTAGGCAAAATGAGACATATGTCAATTAGCTTAGGAATGAGTTTTCTTCCCACCATTTGGCATCCACAGCATAATTACTAAAACATATTCTCAGAGCAAACCCAAGAAAATCAAAAAGTAACTGAAATACTATTTTACATGCTAATAGTCTTTTTGTACATCATTAAAATGGCTCTGAAGCCAATCTGCTTGAACAACTGTATGCCTCAATAATGAAAAAGAAAATTAAAGTCATTATTGTAAAGATCTCTTCTTCAGACCTCGAAAGAGAGAAGGTATTTCAGGCCAGCACCTGGCAGCATATTCCTCAGGCATATCTAGTCACGGCTACCTGCAGTGCTGGCACGCTCAGGGACAGAACAATGTCTTTCTCCTGTCCTCTTATGGCACCCAAACTGCACCGGCAACAAAGACTTGCAGCCGATGGTCCTTCCTAAACCCAAGAGACAGGAGTGACTTAATGTTTCTAAACCTGCTTAATGGAAGGGTGTCAGGTTTGGGACTCCACAGCCCCTTCTGTCCCGCCGCTCCAGGCTTTGGTGAGTACCGTGCTGACACTCTGCAGTTATGGGTCAGGAGGTGCCCAGATCTAAGTTCTCTACTTTTGGCTATTATACATTTTTAATAGATTAGCATTTTGTGGTTGTAAGTATCTGTTACTGGGCTTTAGTGCTGACATAAATTACTCTGAAGTTAAGGAACAAGGAAAGAATGGACTGCAAGGAATATATATTCTACTGAGTGAAGCGAGCACATTAAAGCTGTGTGCCTGAGCACTTTCAAGAGTATTGCTCAAACTCTTCATGCATTTATCTCACTTAAAACTTCATAGGGAGATGCATTCTGTGCTGTATGAGGAATGTGGCCTTTGCTGCATGAGAGGAAATTCATTTCAAAATACCTTTAATTATTACTGTGGTCAGCCTATGATGACGCTAACTCAGCAGAGGAAAGAACAACACTGCAGACCGTGTGTCTGTTCTGACAGCAATGTGATTTATATATACTTATACACCAGACCTGGAACAGGCCTGGTCCCAAACAGCATGAACTTCTCAGGAGAAGCAGCCATGTGGGTAGTGACCCTACTCTCACATCACACAATTGCAGTATCGTGCCTAGAAACTTCTGCTTATCTAACCAGGAGAGAGTCATGACAGGTGACACACTAAGCACTTAAACTTGCCATCAGTAAACACCAAAGGGAAGGTGTGCAGATGAAATCCAAGCTTTCTTCTGACCAAATGGGATTTCTGCAGCCTCGGGTATACGAGATTGGGTTTCACAGCCACAGGCACTTACCTGAGCTTAAATATCGAAGCATCCTTTGGGCATAGAAAACGGCCACTAGTGATACTTGTGCCTGTGCCTGATGTAGTAGCCAAGAGAGGGTGATGGGCTCTGTGGCAATGTGAGATGATGCGGGAGCACGTCACATGCGTGAGGTGTTATAGCAGATAAGGCAGTTTTTAAGTGTCCTTGTTTGCCTCATTTTTCCCTTTCTCCCTCAATAAAAGTGTCTTCTGGCAGAGAACAATTTCCTGTAAAACAGGAGAAAATGAGGCCATGCTATGCACAAACTGTGAGTCACCAAAGACCCATTACCCTACACTAGAAGGCACCGTACGTGATGCAAGTTGTGGCACAGCGGAGCCAGAAGACACGTGTAAAAATCTGTACAACTGAGCATGAACGGGGCCCGTAGAAGGGGAGTGCTGCTCTCTGGACACCTCATGGTTCCCACATTAAACATCCCAGGGCCTTTCATGTCCCAGGCGGGCACCCCACTGCCTCACCAAAACAGCTGTGCTCGTGCCTGCTCTCCCTCTGACACCAGAAATCTCTCGCTCCTGTCCGCATTGCCTCAGCTGGTGCAAAAGCAGGAGCCACATTTGTGTTACCCCTTGACTTTCACCGATGGCTAATGCATTGCAGAGATTTATCCAGCGGTGCTTGTAGAGTGAAAGCAGCTGTCAGGTGCCTCCTTGTTGTGCTAAGGGAGAGACTAAGGTGTAGGGGATTAAGGGGATTAAGGCACAGGAACGCTTATCTGGTGTGCTCCAGGTGGATTTAGGTTGTGGCAGGGATGCAGGCACTCAGAGAAAAATGACGTGGGCTGTAAACTGCACTCTTGGTACCCATGCACTACTGTGCTGGGTGGCATGCCTCTGCATACCACCACCCACGCCAGGGAGCGATCCTGGAGAGCAGCTCAGGTGGTGCGGGGTGACTCCTGCCCACGCTGCAGCAAGTAAGCCCCTCTGAAATGGCTTGGTCATTCTCTAGGCAGTTCTTCCAAACGTTTCTTCACTATTCACAATTAATTATCTAAGAAAGTAAGAGAAGGGTCAGAAACAAAACACAGGTAAATGCAGCCTTAATGGCAGAAAGAAAAACACATGTGACAGCGAATGGCAAGTTCATTAAAAGCTAAAATACTTCTCAGGATATTCTCTCTTTATCTTGAGAGCACTGCTGTTTCAAATCAGCTTTCATAGCACAAATGCATATATTTGTATGGACCTAAGCACACTTACAAGTTGTAATAGGATTTTGTATTTTATTTTGAAAAAGAAAAATCTCATCCAATATGTCACTTGGGAAGTAAACCTCTGATAATGACTTAGCAAAAGTAAATTTGTAAAGTCCATCTTGATCCAAAAATAACTACACACCCGTAATATCTGAGCCTTCTCAATTAGCATCCTCATGCTCCCGAGTTAGGAGAGTCATCACGCTGAGAGGGACACAACACTGTTTAAGTATTTTAAATAGTGAAACTGATTTACAGATGGTCCAGATGAGGCCATGGCACTTAGCTGTGTTAATTTGATCAAGATTTAGACTGGAGTAACCTGTGCTAAGATGGAAGAAATACATTTGCTCTGTATGGGACCCTGGCTTCTGTGTCAGTGGGGCTGCTCACTGCTCTCGGTCATGAGAGCAGGACTGTTTGTGGGACTGTGCTGAACAAGTTCTCTTTTTAATGGGAGGGTTTATAAACCTGAATCTCTTCGTTGATTTGAAAAAACATCTGCAGAACAACACTCTCAACCTAATGCTCACGCTTATTCAAAGAGAAGGAAATATTACACCTGAGCCTGAACATGTGATGATAAATCTTCCTGAAAGAGCTGGGACCTGGCATGCAGCTGGGAGATGGTCACCACTGATCCCAGTGTCTCGTGAGCTCTGTTGTGTCACTGAGTCATGTCAGGCAATGAACAAACGGTTCATTTATTTTCTGTTTTATAAATCAAGTCTCATAAATTTGCAGGAGCTCTACTTTGATTTTGCCTCCAAGCTTGACAAGTTAAAGACAAGCAAGAAAGCTGTGCTGGAGAAAGGAAGATGATACTTCATTCCTATTGTGGCACAACAAAAAGAGCACCGTAAGACAAGGGCATTCCAAAGTGCCTTTTATCTAAATGTTTCATATACAAAATTAAATCAACTGACCATATCAGTTCTATCTTTACAAGCATTACCTTCTGCTCCCTTTTAAATAAGACTTCTTTTTAATTTACCTTTTCATTTTTAATCTATGCTGGGGATAATTTACACTCTTTTCAAAGCAGTGCTGAGTCACTCTTTTGCTTACTCACTGTCTGAATTAACCACCACTTTTAATCAATTACTTTGAGCATTTCTTCTGATTGATTTTGCCTTGAAAAAAGTACATGAGGATTTAATAGCCCTAAGGGAGCCTTGTGATTTCTGACAAAGCAAACCTGAACTGAATTCACCTGTCTGATCCTGTCAATGTCAAAACAGGAACAGAATTTTCCAACAATAATCTGGTTTTAATTACTGAAGATGTTTGCAACTTTGGAAGTCTCAGGTTTACACATATCAGAACATTTTTTACTTCTCCTAGGTGTTGCCTTTCAAAGTAATTCATTCCCATTAAAACAGTCCTTTTTAGAATTAATGTTCTTAATTATTTATATTCAAGAAAATCTATTAAGGTTCTTTTCATGTTGCTGTGTCTTGAGAGAGGGTTATTTTTTTATGTTGCTGAAAATACACTGTGAATCAAGAACGGATTTTAAATTGACAATCTGCTATTATATTACTGAATCATTGTATCTTATAGGAGACACACTTCAGAATTGCAACAGCAATTTACCGTATTAATTGCCTTCAATGGATACATGTATTACTATACAGAGAGATAGAGATTCTTAAAAATAAATATACTGTGAGAAAATTCATCACTGACAAAAAAAGATACTGAAAGGAAAACAATGGCTGAAGAGTTGCAGAAAAACTTGCACACATTTAAACATCTATGCCCTAGAAGGGCACAATTTTAACACTGCGTAAAATGTATGTTTAAAAACCACACAGATGACAGATCACTATGTGGTCAATGAATAGTGGTTATCTAACTCTTCAAAGTTAGCTAATTCTTCAAAGACTCGCATTTTTCCTCTGCGGTACTTATTTGTCTGATACATGGTTATGGATTTACCATTTCATATTAGTTCTCTGACAAAATGAGAAGTAGAAGGAGAAGAAATGAAAAACCTGATTCACTGAAATGACTACCATTGAATTCCATAAGGCCAGGTTTCTATTTATTTTGAAAGCTAGAGTATCTAATAATCACAGGTTATCTTTCCTGCCACAGGTTATTTCTGCCTTGACAGAACAGGGCTCTGCCCAAGCCTGTCAGCAGCAGACCAATAGAGAATTTTGCTGACATTTATGATCTTGATTGCTAGGTAAGCAATGTTTTTGTTTAATTGACATCTGTTGATATATTGGCATGGGAATAGTCTGATTCTAAACCAGGAAAAAGGATCGGTAGGGGAGAGTCATCCTCATCAGTGAAAGCAAATTCTAACAGTTCTCAAAAGTTTCTAGAATTGCCCCTTCCTTGGTCATTTTCAAGCTGACTGGCAGACATCTTTGGTTCTAGGAAGCATCAAAGACACCCAAAATAGCCAAAACCCAAAAAGACAGGAGTTTAGTTCCCACAAAGTCTTACTAACTCATCATCTTTAACTTTTGGTCAGCCTTGAAGTCGTTAGGCTAGTGGCCAGGACTAGGATCACTGCAGGTCCCTTCCAAATGAACTATTCTATTCTATTCTATTCTATTCTATTCTATTCTATTCTATTCTATTCTATTCTATTCTATTCTATTCCATGCCACGCCACGCCACGCCACGCCACGCCACGCCATGCCACTCGACTTTATCTTTCTGTATCTAGTTTCTCAGTCCTGGAAGACAACTTCACCCTGGACTCAGCTGCAATGTGGTTGAATAAATGGCAAAGGGAGGGACATGTAAAGTGTCATAAATGTTCCCCATGACATGGATTAAAGCATGAAAATAGAAGGGGCAGTTCCTTTGGGCCAAGCTGGCACTTAACTTCCCTCACATTGTCCTTCCCCACTTTCCATGGTGAATCTGACAAGGTAGGATGATATATTGTGTATAAACAAAGAACAATTTCCAGACATATTTCCTGGAGTCTCTGTACTGGTTTTGGTTTTGTTTTACTATTGCTTTTGCTTTTATTGTTGCTGTTTTAACAGATAATTAAATATGCTCTTAAAGACAGCTAACAGGCTGAATACACACTGGGGCAGAAAGGACTATTTTGATTACCCAGTGTGACTTGTGGTGAAGGACAAATCACTCAGCCATCCTTGCACAGAAATATACAGAATCCATCCATCGTACCAATTTCAGTGCATGGCTCAAGGGTTACCATGCTGCCTACAAAGGCCTCCAACAAACATGAGACATGGCTGGTGGCTGCTAACATAGCTTAAATAAGACTTAAGTCTAAATTAGGCAGGTTCCTAAGCTGCCAGAGGCTCTCCTTAGACATCTGATATATGCTGTCTCCCCACACTCCCCTGCCCGGTATGTTCTTAGTGCCACTTCTGAGAAGGAAGGATGGTCTTAGAAGGTTTTTCAATGGGCTGGGTTTCTTCTGGACAGGTGTGACCTTTTTAGTTTCTCGTTTACTCTTCCAGGTAGTACATAGAAATGATAATTTCAGCTCCATGAGATAAATGTTCAGCCCCCGCCCTGTTATTCCAACAGCCAGCCATGCCCTTCTAACACAGTTTCCTTTTAGGTTTTCTAATATGTTTCCAGCCATTGGATATCAAAGACTTTATAGAAGATTGTATAAAGATTGCCTGACTATGTAGAGCTTATCGACCACAATTAGATCAATGTTTAACACAACTCCCAAAAAGCTAAATAGACCATGAAAAGTGTTTATACTTCACATTATACTACCTAATTATTAGGAGCCCTGAAAGCCAAAATAATTTCTCTAATTTTCTATAAAATGCCAGGTGAGCTTTTCCCCCTAGATTTCTGATAAAAATATCAAAAAACATTGGTTCAAACAAAAATGCTTTAGAAAATTCACTTTCTCCATTAAACAGGTATATTCTCAGCTATATTTTTTAAAATTTCTAACTATATTTCATAAATTAGTCTTATATAAGGTCAGATCTTGTGAAGAGATTTTGGCCACTTTATCCAAGAGAGTGGCAAGATTTTACATAGACCTTTTTCTTCAGTATTTTCAGTTGGCTGGTTTGCACTGCAGTGAAGTGCTTAATTTTCCACGTTCAAATGACACATTTCTGGAACAAGAAATCAAATACTTCCTGTTAAACTAGGACCCAGAGACTGTCTAACCCTATCTATCCAGTACATGTATCTTCTGTAACAATATTCATGGCTGGAATACTTGATTAGGGACAAAAAGCTCTTTTTAAAATTTAAGTAAGTTATATGCTTGAATGAATCTCAGAGGTGCTTCTTAAAATCCAGCATTTCTCAGAGACAACTGTACAATGGGTGGAGGAATTCTTGAAGGTTCATTGCATGTATGTTGTTTCAGATGAATAAAGAGAAAA
Organism: Phaethon lepturus; assembly: GCF_000687285.1. Lineage (NCBI taxonomy): Eukaryota > Metazoa > Chordata > Aves > Phaethontiformes > Phaethontidae > Phaethon > Phaethon lepturus. Next base: position 1,248 of record NW_010531300.1, on the reverse strand, counting down.
TGTAACATAAAAGTTGAATAGCAATAAAATTATATAGCTTATAACTGTGGAGAAATACTTTCAAAGATGTGGAAGTTAAATTCCCTTTGAAAAACGTAAGCAGGCTGTTGTTTCTCTTATCTGAGTAGAGGAACTGTTCTATCTGGTAAGTAATGATCGTCAATATTTAAAAGTTATGGTATATTTATCATATCAAAACAAGTGGATGGGAAATGTAATGTAGGAACTCATTTATCTCTTTTCTTCTGTTAACTACTCCCTAGAAAATTATCTGGAGATCTATAGGTGAGAAGAGATTAATCAATTCAGACCCAACAAAAGGGTAATTGTTTTCAGTGATAAGGGAATCAAAATCAACAGAAATCAGTTGATAAATGTAGAATAAGATAACTCTTGACAAGGATCTAGCCATAGAATTTTAATTCCTCAGTAAAGAAATTAGGACCAAATATAGCAAGGGAACTGAAGCACAGGTGAAACAACAGACAGATATACTGATTATGTTTAAGAGTTTTTCTGGATCTGGTCCCTACTTCAGTTTCCTAAAAAATACACTTTAAACAAAGAGGAGATAACTGCACAGAAAGCAGGAGTGTCTTAAAATAGATAATTGCTAGATCCTGAATAAAGTAATTAATTACAGTAATTTTTTTAAAACTTGCTGATTCAGTCAAGGAAAAAACAGTACCAGCAGCTCTGAAAACTACAGAATTAGTTCCAATACTGTCTAAAGTATAAATTGAAGAAATTATAGTCAAACGCTCTATGTTGAACTTACATGAAGGGAAACTCTATTCTTGCAATGGTTACTTTTGACAGACACCTCTTCCATTACTCTACTTTGCTAAGTATAACAACCTAATTGCATTTATATAAATAATTGGAAAAAATATTAAAGCAAATATTTTTGTAGGAGAGCATGTTGTGGCTCTGTTAAGTGCCTGGAATACCAAGTTGCCATCCGTTCAAAGGTGGAGACAACGTCTCAATTCTTTCTGTTGAATCAAGAGACATTGGGGGAGGCAAAAGGAGAAAAGAGGTAGGAGCATGCATGTGCAGTACAGCGGCAAGCCCCTTCAGCACCCATGTGTTCCTCTTCACTTTCTCTGTTATGAGTCTGACATTTAAGGCACTCTTATGGCTGGTACGATTCTGAAACCTCTCAAGCAGTGAACTTGGCTCCCTAGTATGCTCAGTGATTTCTCTAACAAATGAGCTTTTGTATCACAGAATCACAGAATCACTAAG
>NW_010531299.1:3148-53198 GCF_000687285.1 Phaethon lepturus | reverse complement strand
CCGTGTTTATCTCAACCCACAAGTTTTGTTCGCAATTCTCTTCCCCTGTCCCGCTGTGGAAGGGGGAGTGAGCGAGCGGCTGCGTGGTGCTTAGTTGCCGGCTGGGGCTAAACTACGACAGGGCTAAAGACACAATACAACAGGCAGATTATACCTGATCCTACAAGACTCTATAGAATTTATTTAAATGTTTTCAGAATTTTACTGTCCATACAGAACAGAAAAAAACAGCTTTCTTTTAATTTTGAATTCTACGGTTTTTCTAGTAGCCTAAGCATAACCTGATTTTTTTTTTTTTACAGCAGTATAAGGAAGGAAGTTTGATTTGGCAATCTCCAATTATATACTTCATAAGAGCTAGCTCTTCACTGTAGTATTTGAAATTCATCATTCATTCAAGATAAAGTATCAGATTCATTTAATCACTGATACACTCAAATAGGGAGTTCTTCTGTCTCCAGTTATTCTTTAATGAGAAACTCCTACACCATAAGTACTTATCACAGAGAATGAGAAATTTAGGAAAAAAAATTTTGGTATAGCACAGACAAAAATTATAAACAACTGTCAGTTTATATCTTCTACCTGCAACAGCATCTGTGGTCAACCTAGGGAAAAATTGTTACTTTCAATTTGGCTGCCATGGTAACACAAAATGGTCCAATTTATTGCAGTTATCACAAATGCTATTAATGCTAGGGAGAACGACAGGTGACAATGAGCCATACTGAGCAGGATTATTTTTATGAGTTTTTGCTAAGGGATTTGGGAAGAAATAGAATAATCAGTATTGAAGATGATGGCTGAATAGGGACATTGAAAAATGAGTTAAAACTGAAGGCCTAAGCAAGTTCTGTGTTCATATTGCTATACTGAATGGTACTGATCACTGAAAAGGTGAGGTAGAAGTCTGTTTGCTTTTGGTAGATGGTAACAAGTTGAGATTACAGTAGCTTCTCTTGCTACTAAAGTACAGTAGGAAACAGTGTTCTGAATCTGTAAGTCTGGTTACAAGCATGTTTTTACTTCCCATCAGGAAAAAATGAGACCGTTCTTAACTCTCCTGTCTTTTCCCTTTAAACTTTTAAAGAAAGAACATGTTGATTTATATATCCTCTGCCCCCATACCAGGGAACCCAACTGCAAGTCCAGATCTTTGAGATGAGAGTTATCCTTTTTTAGAACCACAGGTCATTGAGATGGAAAGGTCTCCAGAGATCATCCAGTCCAACCTTCTGCTCAAAGCAGTGCTAGCTTCAAGTCATGCCAAGTTGCTCAGACATTCATGCAGTCAAGTTTTCAATACCTCCAGGAATGGAGGTTCAACAGCCACCCTGGTCATCTGCTGCAGAACTACGCCTCTCTCACAATGAATTTCCCCACTATTCTCTTCTTATTTTCCATTGAAATTTCCCTTTTCACAACTTATGACTGTGGCTCCTTGTCCTCTCCCTGTGCACTACCGAGGCGAGCCTGAAATCATCTTCTCTCTAACACCCCTCAGGTACCTGAAGACAGCAATTACAACCACCCTGAATCCTTTCTTCTCCAAGGTGAAGAAATCCATTATCAGGCATCTGAGGGCACTGATGAGCCGTACTGGCCCTGTCCCAGTCTCCCCTGCCCCTGTCCATAGGCCCAAAGACACCATTTCAGCTCTGCCAAGGGCCATTAGTCCCCACCTCAGCAATGTCATAGGGGTGTCCAGCCCTGCCTCCTGGACAAACCTTGAGTGCACATTGCAGCCTGGTCTCCAGGTCTGTCCTTGGACCTGGCTCTGCTTTTTCCTGTTGACCCTTCTGGGTGGCCCTTGGCCCTGCTTCATCTCCTCATCATGCCTGAGCTGTCAACGGATCCCACTACCAGCACCCAGCTCTGTTTGGGGTCACCTCCACTCCCTGTGTGGCACCTCTCAGAGCAGCCCCACTCTTTCTGCTTCCTAGACCCCTTATCTTCAAACAAAATCCTCTGTACGTACATTCATGTGTGGACATAACCCTTGCATCAGGTAGAGTGTGTGCTCTACTCTATGGTCTTCCTCATTCCTAGATAAAGGTACAATTACTACAACTAGAACTAGTTGATGGATGTTACAGGAAAGGTCTCTCACATACATGCATACTCTGGTCTTGCAAAGCTTTTCCAAACAGTTTTAATCAAAACACTAAATTCACATATTTCTTTCCACCGTACTGACATTTTCAGATTAGAAAAAACACATGAACAAAAAAGTCTACCTCCCCTTCATGTGAGAAGGAGCAGCTAGATTTATTTTCTGTTACTCCATTGCCAAAACAAGAGAATTTCCACCAAGTTCACGCAAGCAATCTCTGACCATAACAGCCCAAAGTATTTCATTGACCTAAGCAAAAATGTAAGAAACACTTCAAGATAACTATCCTTATTGTAGACTATTTTCATACTATATAAAAAAGAGGCGTCATCATAAGAAAATTACTGCAAGATGTGTATTATCCAGCATAAAGTGTAAGTACAGTCATGCTGTGCTCTTAAAACCAGAGATATTATAGGCTGCAGGAAACAAAAGTTATACCTTCTGATCACATTACATTACAGAGTAACAGAAACGTGTACCTCAAAATCTGTAGGATGAGCTGAGGCACTTGCTGGAGGACCCTTGCAATTGCTGCCCTAGGCCCAGGGACAGAGCTGAAGTGTCTGAGTACGGATTTCAGGTCTGCAGAATTCTTTCTTGACCAAGTGAGCTGCTATTTTCCAGGCACGTGACCATGGTGGGAAGCTTTCCAGTCAGGCCTTCAGGATCATTGCCTCACCTCATTCTTCTACACTGTCATTCACTGCTGAACGAACAGTTTGTTAGAAACTATTCCATATGTTGTACCTTTCATGTGCAACCTGCAGAGAACCTCCTTGTCTTAAAGTCCCTGGTTGAATGAAACAACTTTCATTTATTTCTACAAATGAAGTTAAATTGTCTTGTGTCCCAGATGTATGACAGATGAACAATACAAATTTATGCAGCAGTACATAATTCAAAAAAGATATCCCAAAACAGGAATAATTAGAAATTATTTTTTTATTCTTATCCTGTAAAAGACTGATGTATAAGGTAGGTATAAGATACTTCACAGTCACTAGTTAAGTGTAAGATGCTTCCGAAGTGTAATATGCCAGGATTATTATAGAATTATGTTGAGCTGGCATATGTCATTGCATAAATAATATGATACACATCAATATATTTGTATATGAGGCTAATGATGCACTGGCAAAGTATAATTCTCACTTTGCAAGCAATTATGTAAGGCCTTGGAACACCTACCCTTTGAAGAAGGCATGAATGTAAAAGAATGCCATTCCCAAACAGATACATCTGTACCGAAGTCCTACTGAAGCAATTGAAAGCATTCTGTTTGGAAAAGGATATTCTTGTGTTAATGCATTGGAATAGTGAACAACTATATGCATGAAAAAAATCAAACATTATTCTAATCCTGGCAAATAAACCACAGAAATTAAACTTCAAAAAGTTGGCACAAGAAATACAAAAGATTCCTCTGGGCTATACTTTAACTTCTTATTAAACAGCAGAATTGATTAATTTTCTTTGAACAAATTATGTTCTACAATTTCAATGAGAATTGAAATTTGTAGGGGGCAGTTGGAACTAAAAGATTTAACAAAAGATTTTAATACAGATAATTGTTTTGGAAACTTATTGTATTAACAGAAGACTTCTCAAAGGTTAAATGTTATCATCAAAAGGTGATAATTAGGCATTTTTCACAGTTCAATTTACTCATAGAAATTTATCTGTATTCAGGATTGTAAAAAAACCCAAACAACAAAAAACAAGAAAAGCCAAAAAACATATTCTTAAGATAAAAGCAGGCTTCTCAGCACGTAGGTTTGCAGGAGAACATTTATCATTCAAAACTTCTGAAGAATTAATGGAAGATGCATTTCCACTATCTTCATACTACTTAATACTATAGATGACTTCAAATGGCAGGACTTTTTTTAATGTTTTTGCCTGACTTGAATCAAAGCTTTTCTTTTTCAGCCACCTAAACCAAAATGAAACAAGAAATAAAGTGCTAGGCAGTAGCAGCTTCCTCTTCACCCTCAGCAGCCATGCTGAATGGAAAGAATGCTGAATTAGGAGAAAGTGAAGTGGTTTGAACCAGAAATGTCAGAACAATCAATACCGTAGTATCTCATATAAAAGGGATTAGGGAATTTTCTTCGGAAGTGGAAAACAGTGGTTTAAGTCTGCTTATAGAAGAGGGCACTGAACTTCAGTATTCCTCACTACCCCCTATTTTGTCATAAAAATTGATCTTCTGGTGAAGACTTCTTTCCTAATTAAAACTATTTGATAAGCATAATCTAAATTAATAGGTAGTTTTGTGACGTCTAAAGCCTATGCTTTTCTACTGATAAGAGTGTTAGCTGAAAGCAGTTTCAGCCTTGAACATTAACATACACATTAATATATAAGCATACACTAAAAAAAAATTTAAAATCAGAGCTGTAGAGAGATCTTACTTTTTTATCATAAGATTTCGTAAGGCTCTTCTCTTTCTTTTATAACCAACAGCTCAGATCACTGGGGCTGGTGCTATCTGTATCATACTGCTGCCTAAAGTTAAAATTTTGGGGTAAGGGGTTTTTTTGGGTGGGGTTTTTTTGTTTTGTTCTGTGTTGGTTTTGATTTTTTTTCCTCCCTTGGGGGTGTGTTTTTTTAAAGGAGTCAACTATTTTAGGAAGAAAATCAGAAGAAAACTGTTCCAACTCTTCTCAGAAGGATAAAATATTCTCTAATGTAAAAAGTCTTAGGTTTCTTTTAAAGCCAATGGAAGGATAAGCAGAAGAAAGGAGTGTGCCCCTGATGTTGGAAACACAATTTTATCTGTTCAAATTTGGCAAAGGTCATAAATAGCCAGCAGACAACATTAGAAAAAGAAGTCATGTTCAAAAAAACTCCTGAGGTCATAAATAGCCAGCAGACAACATTAGAAAAAGAAGTCATGTTCAAAAAAACTCCTGAGGTCATAAATAGCCAGCAGACAACATTAGAAAAAGAAGTCATGTTCAAAAGCCATCAACACCATTAGACAAGCTCCAGCTCTCTGAGGAAGTTGTAGGCTGACTTTTTTTTTTACACCCATCATTGTCCTGCAGTACGGTGAGCAGAACTGCCAGCGATGAGCAGGATTTTCCCTATAACCTTCACAGATTTGGAAGGAGGTGCAGGAACACGAATACCATCTTACGTTCTTGACTAGCTTGCCAGTTCCGAACGCCCGAAAGGCGTGGCAAAAGAGGATGCAGGGTGGGAGGGACGGCAACGCAGACAGATGGAGGAAAAGAACGGAAGACATGTTGGTGTCAAAGGCAGCTCTGGCTAGCCAAGGAGACAAAGCCCGGCACCGGTGGCTGAGTAAGGAGCCAGCTGGGTGACACACAGCAGGTGGGATTAATTTCACCTAGCTTTAGGCGTCCGTCCATGGATTACTCGCCCCTCTTTGAGAGGCAGGGGCTAGAATGCAGGTCTATTGCTGTATTTTAGACACCATCGGTGAGAGATCAGTTGCATCCTAGTAGTTTATCTCTTTCTTTTGACTACACAAAGGAGCTCAGTGTTACTAGTTCAGATGTAAATGCCTGCGTTGCAAATGCCTACGTTTAGTTATATAACCCTTCGTAAGCCTTTTGAGGAGACTGGGCAGAGAGCTAAGACTTAAAATTAGGATTCTTACTCAGCAGGAGAAGACCAGGACTGGGAGCTTAGGGCAATAAAAACAGGTTTGTTTGAGAGAGTCTCCATTGTTTCTTTTTATTGCCCAGCCTGAAATCAAATTCTCATTTCAGGGTACTGAAAGTCAGTAATAGCTATGTTGTGAACACAAAACGTGTTATTTAGTGGTAATACCACTCAAAAAGGCATCTTCAAGCAGGCACTCAAATTTTGAAGCACTTTTGATGTAATCTTCCTCTGTTTCAGGCCCTTATCTGTAATAAGAGAGCGCAGTACTTCTTCATCTCACCCTGCAGGGACGTGGAGCCCCTCTGTTCCTGTCTGTCGCCAGTAAATTTTGGGGGAAGTTTCCAAAACAGAGTTTGAACAGGCTGTGATAAATAAGTCACTGCGCTATTTTTCAGACAGCAGTAGTCATCATTAAATATACATTCTCCAGTGTGAACAGCGAATAAGGAAAGATTCCAGTAGGGGGGAGGAAATAGTAAATGATCATCTTAATGAAGCTTATAATAACATGTATGGGAAAATACTTCTTCTCAGTAAATTTTCAGCACGTCTTCCTCTCCTTTTTTGGTGCCTAAACTATTCATTGAAAATCTGAACAAGCTCAGTGTCTACAGAACTCTTCTCCAACAAATCTACTATCTGATAGAAGAAGTTTCATACAACTCTAACAATTCAAGTTATAAAAGTCTGCCACTAAGACCTCTAAACAAGAATACAGATAAGAGGACTTTATTGAAAGCCAGTTGGATTAAATAGGATTCCTCATCTTTCCCAATATCCTTGGTGTTGGGTATTTTGTTCCTAGATACGTATTGTTGTTGACAAATCCTTTAAAAATGAAAAATGCATATTCAACAAATTAATCTGGTTCTCCTTTCAATCACACCTGCAATTCTGTATGCCCCTGTTAGACAAGGGGTTAGCCTGTTTTACAAATTTCTGGGGAGCAGAGGCAGGTGTGTGGGGAAGAGGTACCGGTACAGTGTATGAGAAACAAGAGAGATTTCTAAGTTACTGGAGTCCTATTTAAGTTACAAATAAAAACAAGTTAATGATTAAAACTTTAGAGGCCTTATCCTCCAAATATGTAAAGGAGATACTCTAATACCCTACAAGTTGTCCCAGCTACCTCTTAGCACTTGAGTTGTCAAACAGCATTGAAGAGGGACAGGAGTAAAAACAGATGAAGCATTTCTGATCTTTGGATCAGAGTTGCACAGAAGCAACTCTTTTAAGAAGCAAAAAGGCCCCACCTGGTATCATTAGCAGTACATTTCAGATAATTGGGTCAAGATGTAGTCATCTACCCTTCACCTAAAACTGTTGACTTCAGCATCAGAGTATCTCTAGTTGCTTCCTGTGAACTCTGCAAAATAAATTGCCGTAAAATAAATACTTACCACCTTCCTGCTCAGTGTTTAACTCCAGCTACACACTCTGTAAGAAGTGAAGGTATTTGGTACTCTTAGCTCCTAGTCACCACTTAAATGGAAACGACTAACCTAACGGTTTCTTAAATGCCCCAAAGGTTACAAAATCATGTAGGTGAGAATAATTCAGTAATTTAGCTTCACATCTATGGGTTTATACCTAGTCAAAAGAAGAATAAATAATAAAGTGTTTATGAATGCTAATAGTTATATTTGATTGGTTTTGTTAAAAAAAAAAACAAAACAGTATCTCTTCTGAGATTTTGGTATCAAACAGAAACGTCAATTCCAAGAACGATTCAGATGAAGACTTTCTTGGTTCCATGTGATCAAGTTTGGGAACAAAAACATAGTTTTAAGTGAGAAAAGGCCAACATACTTGGATTCTCCAAAAATACAAAAAACAGAGCTACCTAAAACTGTTTTCCATATGGAGTTTCCCAAACTTCATCCTCCTGCCTGTCTGCTGAAGGTCAAGTAAGTCACACACCCATGCAGTGCCTAAGTTGTACTGTACAAGGTACCAATGACTTTCATAAAAATATAATTTCCCCCTCGCTAATTAATACAAGTCTCTATCAAGTATACTACATTATCCATTAAGCCGTTATTCTACACAGTGTAGATCCACTTCAAGGGTTCTCTAACTTTCATATATTTAGAGTCAAACTGGCTTCATATAGGTAAATATATTGTTCTGAGAGACCTGAAGCTCAGCCAGATTATCCAGTGTACTGAAATTATTGAATAGCATAACTAAGCAACTCACCCTGCACTATTTCTTTAATTTATGAGTTGCAATTAGGACATGAACCAACTGCACATTTCTGTGTAACTTGACTAATTGCCAATACACTTGAGGATCAGGGAAGAACCTCATTAAGAACAAAACCTATTACATGTACTTAAAGGTAGATTTTCCTTCTGGCCCTGGCCTATGTGTTTCTTTTCTTTAAGACTGGCCAAATTCTGTTTGCTTCCATGCAACGATTTCTAGAGTTCCCACATGTATATGAAAAAGCATCACTGGAATTTGTAAAACCTCTGGCCTACAACTTTTGATCTGTGCTGCTATAAAGATATCTTCATTAATTTTATCTGTCATATCTACTTTTTTTTCTTTCATTTACTACTCAAAACTTGACAAGCAGCTGAGAATTTCAAGGGATGGAGCTTTTTATGTATTGACATAAATCATGATGAGGGACTGAAAATGCAATATATACAGTAATTTCAGTTTTGCTAATATTAAAATACGTATTTATATAGTTTATGTTACCATATGCAAAGATTCTTAACCAATCTCTACAAAGGCATCCACTGTTCTCTTCTTGTTGTAGATAAAAACAGCAAAATATATGGTACACATTTAATTTACCTTTGATTCAATTATGCAAGAAATTCAGACTAGAAAGCCCATCTTCATAAGCATGGCTGCACGCTGTGTCCTGGTGCCAACATGCTAGGTTGGTACCATGCAAGTGCTGTACCAAGCTGTGTGATGTACGAGAAAATACCATTTTTACAAACCTGGATCTGCTCCTATAATGTCAAAGGGTTAAAATAAAGGGGTGGGGAAGGAGAGGAGAAACTTGTTGAAGTGATCCAGTTAAAATTATGCTCTAAGGGAATGTTTAAAGGTCTGGAGAGGATCATTTTGGAGGCAACTGCAGCAATTAAAAAAGTAACTGCTCACAACCCTTTTAAACGCTCTACTGATAATCTGTGCCAGGAGATTACAGAACAACTCCACATCACTTCATTCAGAACCAGATGGGCTCACCCAGATCAGTATGACCTGAGCTACCCCACTGACCTTGAGCTATCATGGACTTGCATGCCTGTACAGTCCCCTAACGTGGCTCAGCAGAGGGTGGGATTCATATCAGGCGGTGGACTTCAACGGCTACGATAAGTCTGCAAGAAAGCCTTCATCTATCCCATTAAGATCAAATGGATCTGACACTCCCTGTCCTCAGGAACAGAAGTAGGCCTAAAAACTAATGGGAGGAAGAATGAAATCTATGTGCCATGTTTCCCAACATTCCATCCCCTCTCCCCTTTTTTTCTTTTTATTTTTTTATGCCACACCAGTCATTTCAGTTAGGGTCATCTGGTGGTCTTCTAATTATCAAGTGAAGGAATGGAATATTTGAGGATGTCCTTCAAGTGGCTAGTAATAAGCTGATATCGGGGCACATAATATACCGTAAAGGATCTGTCCCATGACAGGCTTCTTATTGCTACCAAAGCTGTCACTTGTTCAAGACAAATTCTTCAAAACCAAAGGTGAACAGGATTTGGATTAATATTAAATTACCATGTTCCATTTTAATCCTACTGAAACCAAGAATATTCAAGAACATTGACTATGCAGATAAGTTTTTCTGTTTTATCTGCAGTCTCTTCTTTCTCTTCATGCTGTTTCTATCAAGGCCATTAGCACACTATCTCAGATACATTATTTTTTCTTTTTGGTACCTCAGATAGCAAAGCCATATATTTCCAGTAATCCAGTCCAATTTGTTATCCCTTATTTAGTTTCATAAAATACATCTCGTACATAATTTATTTTATAATAGTGTGGTTCAATTATGCAAGAATGCTCCATTGAGATTCAAAAAAAGTGGGTTAACAAAGCTGCAAGCACACATTGGCATTCAAAAGGCTATAATTTTATCTCGGTCTTCCTTTCAATTAGATAATATTGGCAAAAACCCAAGGCACAGATCCACAGATCTCTAAGAGCTAGATCCCGCTTGCTTCACTCTCCAGTGGGTATGACCTAGTGGGATTCCTGGGGTTACTTAACCAAGAACAGTGGACGTTAATCAGCTACAGGGCATATAAGCAACACGTGCCACTGCTATGTCAGTCATGTTACTGACAACAACAGTACTTTTATTACATCGACGGATGCTGCAGCAGCCATCAAAATTATTTAAGGCATTTCACCAGAGTCCCATTATAAAATACAGCAGCCTTCAGCCATAAATTACAAAAGGCCCCAAAAAAACATTAGAAATTCTGCACGGAATTTCAACCAAATGGTACCATAACTATAATTTTGCATCCTAAATTAATAATCTGTCATGCTTTATTCTTCTTTTGCAAAACTGATTTCAATTTTGCAAAAGAAGCAAACAGCCTTGCATTACAAATTTCAGTTCAGAAAAGGACTTTCAAGTAATTAAGACAAGGTTTATCTTTCTGAATTTTTTTAACTTTATCAGTAAATTCATATACTTTCCATTTATCAGTAAATTCGCATTTCTGTGCCTATATCATACTTCCTTTCAACAAAGAGTGTGTGTGCATGCATGCAAGCGTAGATGAAATATGATTTGACTTCAAGAAAATAGTCTGAGGTACCAAGCTTAGGTTCTTACATGTTTAACAGACAAAATAAATTAAATCTTTTGCTTTTGCAGTACTTGGTAACACCCAACTTCTAGATTACTAGTGCCACCTAAATTTTCTGATGAACAGAGTAATAATATTAGTCAAGAGTAATCATATTAATTGACTGCTACAATAAAGGGATTGTTTGTTAATGGGGAAACCCAGTGTTGCACTTACTAGCACATGGTCCATAAGAATTTTGAGAACAAATCAAGGAAAATCTTTAATTATTCACTCAAATATAATATATATAGTCCCTTTGAAGTATAAGACAATAAAGACATTACAGAAGGAAGACAATATCCTAATAAACACTCCCTGCCAATATATATTTTCCATTCCAAATAATAACGTTATTAGTAATTCCTAAAGTTGGTGAGAAGGGACACCATAGAGTTTTTCCTTAATAATTGGCTCATGATTAACTCCCACTCAAAGATTACTAATGAAGTTGAAGCCTACAAGTTTCACTGCGTCTACGGAAAAAAAATTAACTGTGGGGTTTTTTTCTACATCATCTTCTATCACTCCATTCCCACCTCCTGTCCCTGAATCTTTTTAAAACCAGCTTAGTAAAAAAATATTGCTTAATTGCAAACTGTTGAGTTTAAGCTTGAAATAGTATTTCCTAAGCTGAAGGGACCTGTAATTGCCTGGGACAAGAACTGTTGATGGAACATAGGGAAGGAACACCCTGATCACCAACAAGGGAAATCAATGTGAAAGATACACAGGTCCTGAAGTATTTTAGGAAATGTCAGCCTTGATGTGTAACCCATAGCACAAAAGAAGAGCATAAAAAGTAAAAGGAGGATTAAGAGGGATTTATTTGAAGAACCTGGTGTGGGGGAACCCAAGGCACCAAAGATGTGGTATCAGCTCTTCTAATAAAACAACTTCGTAATTGCTTAAAAGATACTCTTTCCTCCCCTTTTATATACTTACCAATAGATACAATATGTACATTACCCTTGGGTATTCATAGTCATTTTAAGTTTCATTTTAGCACAGAAATAAAATTGTTTCAGATCTCATTGTCAAAACTCCAGGTGGTTTTCTTTTGCATTATCCTAGTGCATATATTGGAAGATGTTTGTGTAGATCTAGGATCTTCTCAAGAGGAAATAGTTGTACTATAGAAAAGTCTCATATACAGTTTAGAGTATTTGCAGTACACAAAAGGTTTAAAATTGGTCCATGAGAAAATAAAACCCACAAGCTGAGAACAAGATATTCTGAAGACTACACTAACAAAGCATGGAAATACATAAATTCATAAGTAAAATTGTTTTCTGTATTCATAATGAATATTTTGCCTCATTTTCCTGTCTTGGATCAATCGTAGTCTGAAGGCTTACTCTTCCTCTTTTAAGCACACACACACAGATGTAAGAGTGGATACGGATATTTTTACTGCAGTTTTTGATCCACTGTTCACACCCGATGATAAAAGAAAGCTTTTCCACTTCAGCTTCTAGCTTGGTTCTGTTGCCAGAATTACCTGTACTTACTAGCTCTCCTTACTAGCTTACTTACTGAGGTCCCAGTGACCCCAAACTCTCTGGAGATGTAGACAAAATCTAGTGGCAGGAGCAGGGAGCAAAGTTACAGTAGGTGATTCTTGTCTTCAAAGACATAAAAAAGCATGCAGTCTACTCTTCAGGCTGCTGCTTGCTCAAACCAGCCTCAGTCAAATTCTTTTCCGGTGATCCCTGAAAATCAATTATCTGCAAAAATTATCACATTAATGATATCTGCAATGACTATCATAGCCTAAACTTAGAGAAAATCCTGTTCCAGAATTGAAAGTGTTCATCTAACTTTCTTGATTAATTTTTCAAAGAATTTAATAGTAAAAGGTTCCTCGTACACAAAAAAACCCAAACAACAGAAAAAATATTCCTCTTTAAAATTCTCTTTCATGCACTGCTTTTTTTCCCCTTGTGTCAGAAGTTGGAGGGATGACCAAGAACACCAAGAAGAATACCAATCCCTTTGCATAACACTGATTTTTTCCAAGGAAATGGAAACAAGCTACTACTATTTTTTTATCCAGGGTGCTAGGAATACATGGGGAACTTAAATTTAACCACAAAAACATGAGCTATTTCAGATACTCAAAACTCACCCAATTTCTTGCCTTTTGAATGAGCTGATACATCATACTCTATAGTATCAAGTAACAGAACTGGACTGTCAGCATAAGAGAAATTAAACTTCTTAAAGACTTCTTGTTTAGGGAATAAAAAACCTGCCTAAAATTTTGAGTAAATGATTCCACTTCACGTAATAAGTTAAAAACTAATTGCTGTTTTTAACCAACATTGTGGCAAAGGACAAACAAAACAAATTCAGTTCCTGGGCTTCTACTAGTCAAGCTCAGCCAGCCCCTCAGCAGAGGCGTTGCCTGCTCTCGCCAGGCAGAACAACCGGTTGCAGCTTTAGTGCAGAACTACTCGGCGGCACTACACATCCACTGTACAGTAGTGGTTACGCTACCGTAGTTCAGCTGAGGCGAATGCATTTCTGCTCATAACTGCAAGTTTGCTTTTTCTTTGTTGTGTGCTCTCTTGTTGAAGGTATTTACCAAGTATGATGCAACACTTGGGGACTAAACCGAAAAGAAACCCAACAGGTGTCTGCTTTCAGGTATTTAAGCCTCTGCACATGGTGGGCAGACTTTTAAAAGCAAATACCTGGCCTACGCACAGTAGCGTGCAATTCTTTTCTCGTCTTCACCATCGTCAACCACTAGGTGGTAATGTTCACTCTGTGGACCTCCCAAAGGCAGCATAAGCCCTAGCTGACATTCAAATAAATTCTCTCCTCACACTGCTGCAACCATGTAGTAAACCAGAACTGAATTTGACTTGTTTCCTTTCAGTTCAATTTTGTTTATTTTCAACTGTGCTCAGCTCTATACTAAGCATAGAGGAGCGTGTCACAGCACCCCATATGCATTTGCTGCTGTTTGTTCCTTGGACATGTAAACTATTCCAAAACAACTCAACCTACCAGAGATTAATTTTCTACAGTGGAAGTTTAACAGGGCAGATGCACGCTGTGTTAGCCCCACCAAAGCCGATATAATAGTATTTTCCTTTGTTTCTATGATATCAGAGCTAAGAGATGATCTAGAAGAATGCAGTTTTTATACTCCCAGTAAATTCAGGGTTTATGATGTGCTCACAAAACATTACATTTAAGTTACAATGAAAAGCATACAGAAGAGGTCGTACCAATTATGCACTGAATTTAATGAAGACAGAATATTCCTCCATGCATCCAAATTCTTCTCTCCATTAAAGAATTTATGAACAAGTGTGACAAAGAGGAGGAAGAAAAAAAAAATGTATTTCAGCACAATACTTATGCTTCAAGAATTGCAGAGAATGAAAATGAACATGGAAATATTCTGAACACAGGGCTTAAAAATAGGTTTCTACTCCCAACTATTTAATCACAGTATTTCTCTGCTATTACCACTTCCCTTGCTCTTGCACCTGTTTTAAGAAGTAGAAGGAAGGAGGTAACTGCCACAGTTGTTTGCAATATTCTCGTTTGTTTTGTTTTGGGTTTTTTCCCAGGGAAGCTGAGGAGCAGGGAACAACAGAAGATAAAACTATGTTTCTGGCTCTGCAGGGGAAGCAATCTGAAAGAAGATATTTGTTATGTAGATTGCGAGAGAAAAGAGAAAGGTCGAGAACATGGTTAAGCTATTTTAGAGAGCTCCCCCCAAAAGCTCACCCTGGGGTGAGATCTATGCCTGACAGAGCACAGACGGGAAGCTGAATCTCTCATCACATTGCAGAATGTCCTTCCTACAGAGTCAGCACGACAGTCTCCCTTGCTCTCTGTGTTCAAATAATTGAATAGAGGTCCAAACATGAAAAGCTTCAAGTAACACAGGTGGAAAACAGGCAGAACCTAGCCCAGCCACACTTGCTTAAAAGATGGAAGCTTCAGATTACTACTGTGAAATTAAGTAACAAAAGAAACCCTTTTCTGCTCGGTTTGGTCTCTTACTGGCAGCTAGTTAGACCCTTGTGCAAACATGTGCTACATCATGCACAGACGTTGCCTGCATTGGGGTCTGACATGTGGGAGAGCCCTATGTACAAATGCTTGCCCCATTGAAAAACAAACCACTGTACGGCCTACAACCATTCTCTCTTGGAGAACAAAAGCAATCCATGACCGTACTCAAGGCAGCAGGAGAAAAGCAGCTGCTCAAACTGCAAACTTCTCTCTTGCTTGCAAGTCTCTTGGGTAGACTTGCACATACTACTGCAATTACTTTGGAAAAATGGGAGAGTATTAAGAAAATTGAAAGAAAGGAGAGCAATTCATCTTTCCTAGATAAGTCATCAGAAAAGACAGCCACTGAAAGCAGGAGAGAATTGCAATGCACAACACAATTCTGGTATTTTATTTCACCACCAAAGCTATCTTTTTTTAAGAGTAGATAACAAGATAATTTGAATTGCAGATAAATAGAACTTCAGGTCTCGGATTGTTTTCTCCTTGGATAAACCATAGCTCCAAAGGTCAAACTGAAGAACGGTGCAAAGCAAGGAAAGCCAGTGGACCTGTATCTCCTCATACCAGGTCATAATTTGGCCTATTTTTTATTTTTTTCTCACATTTCCTCTCTGCCCCATTTCATGGGAACACAACAGCTAACTCAAATTAATTGCATTTATTACATTTGTGCATTCTTCCACTATATCCAAGGCTACCCTTGAAGAATTCCTAGGCTCCACATAAAAAGAGGCTCATGAATTGTCCTTGACTGTAATTCTCACTGAACCATCTGGAAAGCCCACGCTAATATTTTCATGCAAAATTGGATCAGACCTTATGAAAAGGAAAATACTTACTACTTTTCTTCCATGCATCTTCATTCCATTTTCCATAAATAGCTGGAGAATGGCAGAAAGGTCTGGGCAATGTCCAGTGAAACAGACTGCCAGCTGATCCACAGCCTGACACTATGCTTCAATATCATCAAAAGGGAATTATTCATGTAAGTATTTCTCATGTATTCATAGGTTGTGTTGCACATACTCCAGGAATCCCTTCATAGAAGCAGCCTGCCAGCTAGCAACATCAAATCTGAATGTTTTTTAAAAATTGCCTGGGCCATCTTAAGCTAGTTGAGCCATAGCTGTAACCTCACGGGGTGTCTGCATTCAGTGTGAAAGCTTACATTGCTCAAGAATTCTTGGGAGAGAGAGAAAGAGAGAGATTTACCTCCCCTATCTTTATGTACCTAAAGTATAAAGATTAAGTACGAGTAGGTCACTTTAGACTCTCTTACAGCCAGTGGAGAGATACAGGTGCTTTCAAGATATGTTTCACCTTGCCTGTTTTTGCTGTTTATTTTAGGAAGAAATGAGCTGCTTGCCAGGAGTACCCATCTCCCTTCTCCAGCGATAAAGGGAGCTTACACTCTGAAGGTCCACGTACAGTCAGAGGAATGCTATGCCAAATAATTACACTTGACATTCGGCTGTATCATTATATCAACTATAACCAAATGGAAAATATGGGTAAAAACAGGAAGTGCCACAGACCTTGACATTACGGAGACATTATATACCAGTTAAGTAATACAGCCTGGCAAGAGCTGAAGTAAATCAAGACGTGTTAATACAATGACTGCGGAACGATTTCTTCTATGCCACAAAGCATGTGACAAAGAGGACCGTAGAGTTAGAAGCACACACTTAATACAGGAACCAGATGCTAGTTATTCTACAGCAGGCATTGACAACGTCTGAATACTTTTTGTTCCTGTGTCACACCCTCACATGACCTAGCTTTATTAAGGTTTTCTGAGCCAGGTGATCTTTCTTACTCTCTCTTTAAACACATTGTGACATACTCACAAAAGTAAATGAAATATTAACTAAGAAACATCAAAACCTGAATTTATGTCTTAAGTCATATTGAACTGGAACAAAATGGACAACTTTTTACATGAAAGCCATGTTTTCTGGATTGTGTTTTACGGGAGGCTTTCAACACTATTTCCCACAAGATGCAGGTTAGGACGTTATGGTCTGAATAGGTGGGCAACTAGAAGGATTAAAAAAAAAACTGGTTGACTGACCAGGTGTCAAAGGTAGCAGTTAGTGGATTGTACTCTACCTGGCTACCTGTGACAAGTGAAGTATTGCAGGAGCCTGTACTGTGCCCTGTCCTGTTTTGTATCTTCGTCGGTTACCTAGAAGATGCAACAGAGTGCACTCTCATCAAATTTGTGGAGGACAGCAACTTGAGGAACCAGTCAATACACCTGAGGGCAGGGTTACCAGGCAGAGAGACCTAGACAGGCTGGAAGAATGGGCGAACATGAACCTTATCAAATTAAGCAAGAAAAAATATGAAGCCCTGGAAAGAATGACCCCTTCCTGGGTACTGCCAGGATGGAAACAGCTCTAAGAAGAGGACCAGGTCACAAGCCAGCAGCATGCTCTGGCAGCAAAGATGTTCAACAGTATCCTCAGCTGTATTAATAGGAGTACAGCTGGCAGATGATCCCTTCTTTATTCAGCACTTGATAGACCACAACCGGATGCTGTGTCTAGTTTTGGGCCCTGTACTCAGGGACAGACATAGACAAACTGGTACAAACATCAACAAAGTTCATCAGGGTTCAGTGGTGGTCAGGGACTGGAGCGCTTGCCCTGTGAGGAGAAGTTGAGAGGCTGGGGCTTGTTCAGCTCAGAGAAGAGCTGCTTTCAGGGGAATCCAAGAGCAGTTCACCAGTGTCCACAGGCATCAAGGAGATGGAACCAAACTGTTCACAGCAGTGCATGGCAGGGAGACAAGAGATGACAGGACTAGGCTAAAACAAGGGAAGCTCAGGCTTGACATATGGAGAAATTCTTTCATGGTAAGGATGTCAGACAGTGAAGCAGTTTGCCAAGAAAGATTATGGAGATTTTCAAGACCTATCTGAATAAAGCCCAGAGCAACCTGATCTGACCTCATGACTGACCACGGTTTAGACAGGACGTTGAACTAGAAACATCCACAGGTCCCCAACCTGAATTATCCTGTGTTCCGGTTTCAGCCAGGGTAGAGTTAATTTTCTTCACAGAAGCTAGTGTGAGGCTATGTTTTGGATTTGGGATGAGAAAATGTTGATAACGTGCTGATGTTTTGGGTTGTTGCTAAGTAGTCAAGGGCAGTCCAGCTTCTCATGCTGGCCTGCCAGCGAACAGGCTGGGGGTGCACAGGCAGCTGGGAGGGGACACAGCCGGGACAGCTGACCCAGGCTGGCCAAAGGGATATTCCATACCATACAACGTCATGCCCAGTATATAAAGCTGGGATGAAGAAGAAGGAAGGGGTGGAGGGACGTTTGGAGTGATGGCATCTGTCTTCCCAAGAAACCATTACGCGTGATGGAGCCCTGCTTCCCTGGAGATGGCTGAAGCCCTGCCTGCCCATGGGGAGCAGTGAATGGATTCCTTGTTTTGCTTTGCGTGCGTGCGCGGCTTTTGCTTTACCTGTTAAACTGTCTTTATCTCGAACCACGAGTTTCCTCACTTTTACTCTTCTGATTCTCTCCCCCGTCCCACCGTGAGGGAGTGAGCGAGTGGCTGCGCGGGGCTTCATTGCCTGCTAGTGCTAAACCACGACATCCTGCCATCACATGAACTCTCAACTTTGACATTTAATATTAAAGGAAACTGTAGCATTAAGTTACTGAGAAACAAGTCGTCTTTTACACTGGTTGTGATGAAAATCCAGATAATTCAATGGGAGTTTTCTGTGTACATCTGACTGGAGAGCTCAAAACAGTCCTCTTCACTATCCAGAAGTCAAGTGCAAGAGAACATTTTTCATACATCGAAGACATTCTAACCTTTTGCTCCACGCTTTCCTACTAGCAAATATATTACCGAAAAAAAATCAAGAAGAAAATCACTAATAGTCATTTTAGACCTTGCTCATGTCTCTGCAAACATGCTCCTGGAAACTACAGATCAATGACTTGTAGAAGAATCAGCCAGATCTGCTTCATTAGCCTCTGAATGACTCAAAATCCATACAGCACTTGGGAGACCTTCAGAGTGTAAATAACCTCCATGGAGATACAAAACCGAACAAACTAGAGAATAGGTCTCCTGCCCTGGACATCCTGCTGTATCCCTACTAGCATTAGAAGAGGTGTCCACTTGCTCCAGAAGGCAAAGAGTTGAACATCGTAAAAAAAAAAATAGTGTGTCTAAATCTTAATATTACATGTGTGCTAGGCAACAGATACTCACTTCTGACTCTTCTGCCTGAAATCAATAGGACTTTTCCTATGAGAAGGAACTGTCTGAAATTTGACCAAAATAGATGCCCATATTTGTGTTCAGGGGAGAGGTGAGGAGGGAGGACATAGGGGTACAGACGGATGACATACCAACACATTTCCTATAATTTTTTAATTTTTTTTTTCCCTGGTTGAGCATTTAAACTTGTTAATAGAGGATTTGGGGCTCTAAAGTAATATAATTTCTTTTAAAAATCTCAAGGCTTATTTTATTTTATGATCTCTAATTTTTAAGCAAATAAATCTGACTAATGACTGATGTGATTTAGAAGCCACACCAATCTTACAGATAACAACTCCCCCACATACAGGGTGTTGGGTTTTTTTTTTTTAGCTGTCACATCCGTGAAATACAATCACCACAGTTACCATAGGAAGAATGATGCCCCACCCAAATTCCAACATCTAATCCTTTTATAAGCCAAAGTTTTGAGCAATCTGTATTTCTTGCAGAGTGTGTTATTTTTACATGGTAATTCTGTTTACTTGAGACCAAGACAGCATAAAACTTAAGACAAACCTGAACACTATACTCACTTTTTTACTGTACAGGGACACACAAAGCTCTGCCTTGAACGAGACCTACAGGAGGAATCACCACGTAACACTAGAGGTACAAAAGAATAGTCTACAAGGTATTTTGATAGCATTTTCTTCATGAAGTTCCAGTACAAAAACACTACTAACGTTCTGTTGATACCTTATTTGAAATAAAGTTCCATCCAAATGCTTACATCCACCAGGGATATTAAAAATACCAAGAAGAATCACAATTAAAGAGAGGTCAGCAATAAAACAATTTATGAAGGGAGCTTTTTCTATAAAAACTTACAAGCATAATTTTTAAGATGATGGCATTTTTTCTTCAAAAACATTTAACAAATAATAAAAACCATAAGACGACAATAATACATTTGAAAACTAAGCAGCATATCCATAAGGCAACTATCTATATAGTTTAATCAAACTGTTAAAGTGGTAGGAGAGATCCAAAGAGTTAAATCAATGCCAGAAATTTGGTAAATACTTTAGTACTTGCTTGACAGACAGAGATAAAGGACAATTAAAGAATTTTAGAAGTTCTTTATACATCTATGGTAAAAGATTTGAAGGCGTATGTTGTTAAATATCTATTTAAAACCTTAGCTTTATCTATAAGGAAATTTCGTTAATGATTTAAGCAGGAAGGAACTGGGTTTTTGCAAAGCTTATCTAGTTAAAACTTCATGGTTTGGCATGATGATTTCTTTCTGATACAAACAAATATGAGCTTTCACTTATCAAGCAAGGAGACAAAGCCTTGTAATGGAATGTGGATCATAAGGTTAGGCTGTTTTGACATCATAGATTTTTGTGAAGCATGAATAAAGTTGCTACAACTATTAGGGGTTTTGATAGAAGATTTATGAATGAGTTGTGATCCTAGTAATGTTGCCAATATGATAGGTGAGCTATTTAGTTTAGTAATGGAAAGATACCCCAAATAAATCTTAACATATATACAGAAAATTTGGATTTACTGTAGTAAGTTCATCTTATTCTACCAAGGAAAATAATACACATCAGCAATCATTTTTTCTTGTCTCCTTCATATTTCTAAGCATAAACTTTACTTTAAATAAGGAAGGATATTACCTGTACACCTTGGTTTCTGCCTGCATCTCTCTAACAATTTTAATGTGAAAGAGAAGAACCAACCTTGTGAGAAAAAATTTAAAAAATTAAATAAAAGCCAAACAAAGCAGCAAAGACATTAAATTTTATTCCTAGGATAAGCCTTAGCAAGGAAATTTGCTCTGATATACCCAGTCTGCCTAATGCAGAGAAATACATACCTTCAGTGCTGGGAATTTTTCAGTTTGAAAATGCAGTGGTGGGTTGCATTCTCAGTAATATAGTTCATCTAGCTGTTCTCTGTCTGAGGAGTACTTTAGAGTACAATAGCCTCTATATCTGACTAGAGTAGTGTAAATGCTGAATTAACGGGACGTTTCCGTAATAGAAAAAAGCTACAGTCCCAAGATTTGATCTAGTATCCAAATTACTACTCACAAAATAATTAGCCACCCAGACTTTTGGAGCTTATCCAGCACTGTAGCTTTCCAGAGAGATATCACATAATTCTCTCATCTTGCTGGCTTTTTTAGTATTTTGCTTCTTACAGTTATTAATTGCTCATAATTGACTACCGTATTCAGATCCTATTTGATCAGTACCTTTACTGTTTGTCCTAGAATAGTTTACCTCCCTAGATGAGAGAGCATGAGGCACTGTTAACCATATTCTCCTCTACCCATTATGCTGATTCTCATCTCTATTTACGGGATTCAGTGGTAAGCGATTTGAAACAAATGCCAAACTTGACCTACAAATGAAAGTCCCTACCCATGGCCAGGCTTAACGTGCTGAAGCATAAAATATTCTCCAGAGGTAGAGATATAAAATAAAAACAATGCAATGCCACAAGTTTTCATCTTCTGGATCACAGGTCTACGTGTCTGCACAGCTTCAGAAGCCTCAGTGGGGGGCACTGCAAGGTGTCTGTGTGGAGCTTCACAAATGTTCAAACCTCTTGAGCAACCTGCCTTTTTTTTTTTTTTTTTTTAAATCAAATGGTGCTTAAGAGTGATTAAATCTCTTGAGGGGGACCTCTGATATCTAAAACTTTTTTTTTTTTTAAATTTATCAACAAATTTTGGCAAATTTCCAACAGTTGAAAAGATGAAATCTTCAAATTAAAGATATAATCACAATAAACACTAGCTTAGCAGTGTATGGAGAGAGATTCAAGTTTTCTCCACTCAGTGTTACCTTCACCCCCATTTATCTTCTTTCTCTCTTTCCCCACATGAAGTGTATAGTAAGAATTTTCTACTTTCTACTGTACTGTTGGGATTTAAATGCAACTTCTGTTGCGCTTCCTTCCTTTATTTTAGTATTTTCCCTCTAGAAGATGTACTATATCTGATTCCAACCAGTGCACGTCCTATTTCACAAAGGCGACTTTAGCTTCCTTATGTTTTCATCGCCCTCTCCCACCTTCCCATCACTTTCCAGGCGTCTAACTCCCAATATTTCCAGCTCAGCCCATCTTTTCTTCCTACATGAGTTAAACACATCTCTCCAGGATATATTTTCTTCCAGCCTTTCCCCTGCAGTGACCCTCAAACTTCAGGGCCAGGCTGCAGGGCCACCAGGGTAATGTGGTGTCCTCCCGCTTCAACCAGACCTGTCCCACAGACCCCAGGAAGGGGAGACCAACCGGGGACAATGACCGGGGTCAACCATAGCCCAGCCACCCCCGGGACCCAGCAAGACCCTAGAGCTAAATGCAGAAAGTCCCCAACAAAGTTTCTCACAGGTTTCACACACAGGTCTTTTTCACATAAAATAAATACATTCACTAAATCATAGAAATTTGAGTTGGAGAAGATATATCAAATTTCAACGTACTAATATACTTTTTCCCCTACCATAATTGTAAGAAGCTTGTTTGATGAAACTTTGAGTTTGTCTGAGGGTAATAAATATGTAACGTACAACGCCTTGCCTCCAATAAAGCCTAGAAGTGACCCTAAATTAAAATTCAAAGTCAGCATTGTCATGGGTTATATACAGAATGAGCTGAATAAATGCAGACAAATTACAGGATAAAAAAATAAAATATCACTTGTCATTGTCAGCCCTACTGTCCCTGATGCTGTTTTCAGAACGGACCCGACTGAAACATCAGGCTTATCAAATGACCTAGATGGTTACGCAGTTAAGAAATACTTGTCATTTTTAAAATGAATCAATTAAGGAGCAGGTTTGCTGCAATTCACCTCTAAGAGGACTACACAAACATAGCTTTAAAAATAACGTTGAGACCATCAAACCAGCAAAACTAAGACATCTGAAGCTGTAAGATGTTCTGCTCTTCATTCATGCCACCGTGTGTAGAATGGCGCTACCCCTTTTTCAAAGTTACAGAACATTAAAAAGTTTTCAATTTTTTCTCTGGAAAAACAAACTTTTCACTCAGATTTATTATCCCCTATTTGTTTTTCTAGCTCTTCAATTTCTTCTTTGTGTGTTGATCTAAGTTCAAATAAATCCAATCATTTCCCGCTCTTCTCCTTTCATTATAAACCCCATTTATATAAACATTATCTGCCATTTCACTCTGCCCCTTTCCCCACTGCAAAAAAGTTTCCATATTCCTGCCCCTATCATCTTTGGAGCTCAGGACCTTCCCAGCGTCAAGCTGCCAACTCACGGGTGCAAACCACTGGACTGTATTTTGTCATAAGGAGAAACTTGTTCAAATAATTGTGTTGGTTTTAAGTTGTGCGCTTCTATAAATGCAGTAACTCAAACATAAAATCAAATAGAATACATTGAAGTTATCTCCAACACTGAAGGGGAGTGCCTGGGTCTGCTGGTTAATGATCCGAAAGCAGCAAAACCACTACTGCCAGAGCTGAAAACACACGTTGTTCGATACAGGTTACAATCTAAACTAGAACAAACACAGTATTGTTGTTATTACACCTTCCCAGGTGCTCAGCCTCATTCTTCACAGCTGGCGTGAAATTCTGCTGCTTGAGTAATGGCTACCAAGACAAGTACCCCCAAGGGAAAAAACCACAGTATCAGTTTGAGAAGGCATTTCTGTTTACAAGGACCACGGTGCCTGTCTCAGCTGTGCAAGTAAAGCAGCAGCATACAGCTAATTGGATGATATTTTTAAATCTTGGCTTCAAATACCAGATTATGTTTATACCCATTCTTCTTCGTCTTGCTTAAAGCAGCAGGCTGACATAAGCGGAGTCTAATGGCGTGGGTTATTTTACACAATGATCTCAAAGACCTTGAGATCAAAGCAAGTTCCATTAGTTCAGTCAAACGGTTGGGCACGGAGGTGCCCGACGCCCGGGGCTGCCCCCAGGCCCCCAGCCCTGCCCTGATGCCCCTGCCATGGGGAGGCCCTGCTGCTACCAGCCCCCGGCCCTCCTTGCACCATGACAGCAGGAGCCCCAGCGTTCACAGGCACGCAACAGTCCTGGTTCGGTTTTGGTTTGTTTCTTAAATTTATATTGCTCAGCAAAATTAAAGTCTGTCGCTTTCATCTTGTATCGAGCTCTGATGAGCAAATACTTAGTGGCCAAAAATCACCTCAGTTCAATCAAATTATTTAAAACCTCGGCTTTCAGAATTGCAAATTAGATTAGTAACCGATTGGAACAAATGCAGTCAGTTTTGAATGAAGAAACTGAATAATATAAGTGGATGAAAATTTCTCAGACGTTTTTCTGAAAACTAGTCAAGCGGGTTTAGTTTTTTGGGGGGTGGGTTTTTTAAAAAACTACTTCACAGAATTGATGTATTTTTGTAACAAGCAGCTATGACAGTAACTGAAGAACAGCCAGTGACCCGACACCCATGAGGCAGGTGTCTCCATCCATGAGGCAGGAGGGACCCAGCTTCAAGTCCCTCAGCAGCTTGGTTTAGACCAGGGCAAAGGACATGAAAACCCCGAGTCCCAGGCTGGAACGCAGGACCAGGCAGAAGAGTCCCAGTCTCTTGTTCTGCCCCAGCAAAAAAAAAAAAAAAAAAAAAAGTAGCAATAACTCAGGCAAACCCTTTCCGGTTGATGGCAAAAACCAAGCTGCGGCAGGCGAGACCCTTGCTATGGGAGATGTGCTCTATCAGGCGGTTCAAGCGTGAAATGTTAAATGTTAAATGGCTGGATGTTTTCTGGTCTCTGTGTACTGTGGCATTGCTCTCTACAACAGGGAAGAAATCCCTCTGTGCCAGTAATCCATATTAAGAAACCTGGTATGGGAGCAACAGACATTGCATTAGGTGGAGGCAACGCTGTGACGTTCTCTGGAGAAACTTTCTCCTGCACCTTCCCTGCTGTATGTACTCCACAAGTCAGCTCAGGAACTCAGCCACATCGAGGACTTCCCTTTCTGCCGGAGCCTGTGGGACTAGATCAGATTTAGGAAAAGGCATCCGGATTTGGGGAGGCAGAAGCCTGGCAGGAATTAAGCACCAGAGCTGGGGATCCTACTCTGGGAAAAAGAAGGGAGTGCAACAAGGCACGGCCCTCAGGGCAAGCTTCGGCGAGTGACCTTCTGGAGACCGTGTCGGTCCGGCCAGCAGCAGCGTACCTGCTGGCGCGCGCCGCTTCTCCGACGCTTCCCATCACTCGCGCTGCTGCTTCTCACGCCGCTGCCGCAGAAGAGCCTGCGCAAGCGCCTGGCGCAGAACGGAGTCCCCTGCTCTTACAACCTGCCGCGTCCATAATCCTGCCGTGCTGTAAATTATTTTGACCTCGGAACAGAGCGTGTCGTGGATTAGCAGATGTCCTGTAAACCCTTTCCTTCCCTCCTCTACCCTGTTTAGGGCGAGACGCGTACACCGAGCCTGCAGATTAAGGGTTGTAGGAACGCTGCTGGGTGCCAAGACGCGCTTCGGAAATAAAGGCAGCCACCGTCCGCCCGCCGTGCTGCCAGTCTCCTGCTGCGTTTACATCGGGCCTCTCTCTGCATCACCGTGCCGCAGAGGGAAGGGAAGACAGATCACAGTGAGGAGAAGTTTCAAATACACTTTTCCACTGAGTCAGTACAGTGCATTTTACCTGTGGCTTTAATCTACAAATTTTACTCCACTGGTAAGTGTTTAAACCACACTCAGATTTGGTTGTATGTGCTTGTGAATGTTCCCTATTTTCCCCCTCCTCTCTCCTTCTCCCAAGGGATAATTCAATACAAAGGTAAAATGGCAGCAGTATCATTTATTTATTTCAGCGGCAGATACGCAGACCAATCCTACCCTATGCTATAAGCAGCGAAAATTAAAAGGTCATCTTGCTCCACATTGTAACAATGCACAGAGACTTTTTGTCCTCACAGGAATTTGATGTTCTGAAATGGATTTTAAGTGTGAGGTCTCAATTCATTTAACCTATGACACTGGATTCAAAGGGGAAAAACATAGTAATTGATTTAATTATAATCCAGTCTTCCTGCTTGCTTGCTATTACTACACTGAAAGAGGAATCAGGGGGTTTTTTTGCTCCTGGTCTGCACGGATTTCTTGAGTAAACTAACCTTACAAACCCTATTAGGCTGACAAAGAGCTCCATTAAAATGATGCTAAGGATCCTACTGCAAATTATGCAGGGTGAATTAGTTGGGCTGGTATCTACCTTTACAGAAACAAGCCAAAATCAGCTGTGGATACATCTGCTTGGCAACTGTGACCCTACCTGCCTCAGGCTGTCGGTTCTTCACCAAGTACCACTGGCCTAGGAAAGCAAAGAGAAAAGATTCATTGCTGTTTTTGGAGTGAAGTCATAATGATCACACACATGCTACTTGAAAGGAACTTTTCTTCAGAAATTCATACAAAGCAGTCTTCCACTATGAAAAGTTGGTTGGAAGGGTTGGTTTTTTGCTTTTTTAGTAATACGAGGAAATAAAAGAAACACAGTACTTATCAGGTGTCCCCCTAAGTTTCCAGGGAAGCAGTTCTAGTTGTAATGTCAAACACTAACAGATTAGCTCTGCACTGCAGAGAAAGTCTGAAGTAGAGGAGTAAGCCAAGAGCTGACTCAATCCATGCTTCAAAGTATGGCACTCTCCCATCTGCAATCTCTTCCCCTCTATTTTCTATTGCGTGGCCTGTTTTGGCATGGACCCTTGTCTGTGATCACAAATTACGTCCTGAAATAACCAACATTTACACCACAGGCAACAACCTAACTGAAGCTTCATCTGTGGGTTTTTTGCTTCATAGAAACACACACAAAAAAAAGCGCAACTTCTTGGAAGTTCTCCCCCTCTGAACATACTGCACATTTTTTCTGCTTATATGTTGCATCTTTCTATTTTGGCCCAACTTAGAGTAATTTCGAGACCTCTTCGTTCCAAAATGGTAAATCCTCCCTGTAGAAGCTCTGGTTAGAAAGAAGAGCTGGAACAGTTCTCTGGGTTTGATTGTTAAAGGGGTTGTTTTCTAGGGAAGCATGAAAATATTTTGTGTGTGTATATCTTTACAGAATACACACAGTTTTTATAATGAAAGCTCAAGAGCTTTTTGGAGCAATTCTTGCGTGATTACCAAGAATTGAAATGTAAACAATGCAGGGAAACCCCTTTTTTGTTAAAAACTGGAAACTATTAAATCCCAATTTTCCATGCATTCAGTGTAAGCAACTTGTACCACAGGGAACCAAATGTGTTTGGCTTAGCACTTCAGTACCAGAAGCTGCAGAACAGATAAGGAAGAGAGACAGAGGGAAAACTGAAAAAAATCAGAGTAAATGTGTTTGCAGATACATAGTAAAACACAGATTGCTTTCAAGAACAGGTAGTAATCTTTGTTATTAATACATATTTCATCCTACT
Source organism: Phaethon lepturus (assembly GCF_000687285.1). Classification (NCBI taxonomy): domain Eukaryota; kingdom Metazoa; phylum Chordata; class Aves; order Phaethontiformes; family Phaethontidae; genus Phaethon; species Phaethon lepturus. The sequence continues at coordinate 25,880 of NW_010531299.1, read as the reverse complement.
TTGGCATATTAACTAATCACAGTGAAGAGATACTTTTGAGCCACAGTCCAAGCTATCTAGTATCAGAATAATTTGTGACATCAAGGAATAAACAGCTGATAGTAGATGTCAACAACAGTTTCTGCCCCTAATCATATTATCCTATATCTTCATGCTCACATACTTGCACTTTTGTTCATATAACTTGCATGGACACCAAAAAAACCTGTGTTCTGTTAATCACCTGTCACTTCCAAACAGAAAAGAAGCTCCATGGTCACCAGCAGTATAAAAAACAGCCCAAATTTTACTGTAAAACATGTTTATGTAATCGATAAAACTATATATTTGAAAGAAAATTCTTTTAATACCCAAGTAAATGTAACAGAAAAGGCATACATAAAATTACACGAATCTTTCCTCCTCCCCTTCCCTTCATATATTTATATTTTTTACACAGTATCCTTTATGCAGTAATACTATGTTAAGCAAGAGAAAGCTCAATTAATATCTCGGCAAAACAAAGCTAAGTTGCCTTAATAGAAAAAGCCTGTGACTCCAAGAGAGCAAGCTGTATTCGCTACTTCCACCCAAATCAACGTCCTAACGTTCAACAAGGTAGTCAGACATTGCATAGGTGATTAAGAATGGGACCCAGGTAACGTAATACAAACATAATTCACAAGATAATGAACTTTAAATGCCAGGATGGCAAGTATAAATTAGAGAAGATGGGGAAAGCTAAGCTCAGCCCTGTTTCAGCTTCACTGAGTTCAAATACACCTCTGAGGACTAGGGCATACGCAGGCACAGCGTTAGTTTGAAATGTGTCTGTATTTCGACTTGTCTTTTTTTCCTCTTATGCCTTTAAGCCTTTTGATACTATTATTTAGGTAAATAAAACTGGCCTATTTGATATTCAGGAACATAAAGGAATGTTCCAACATAAAGTTGGAACAACAACAAAAAGATCTATAACTTTTAATACAGTCTGTAGTCCCCATTTCACCTTATCATAGGATTTTTTCTTCTAAGAAAGATTTTGAAAACTTAAAGAAAATAACCATAATTGTTAGGTCAGGCAATACTGTATTTTAAAAACATATGTACGTTTCAGACAGCGCCTTACAAAATACGAGCACAAATACAAATGAAACTTCATGCCAGTACCTGAATATGGACATTATACGCATAAATATAAAAAAACATTGCAGGCTACTGGCGGATGAGTACTGAATTTTTAACTACTTCATTTATCTTCCGTGGGAGCATAATAGATGTCCTGTAGCATTAGGATATTTGGATAACCTTGTGCCTAAGCTTTTCATCTCAGTGATCTGAGCACAATAATGTACTACTGGAGACATACGTACCAAAGTGTCCATTTGTCAAATAACAGGCAGTCTGTCTGTCTATTTACATTCTCCTCGTGACATACCTGTAGATAATTTTACAGAGGGAAATGTCAGCAGAAGGAAGACACCCAATTAGGACAGAACTTTAAGGCAGAGCAGAGACTAACAAACAAGGGAAGGACAGAGAGTCACAGAGGTCACACATTAGTAAGTTGCCAACAGAAGTGACAAAATCCAAGAAGGCTATTTCTTCTTACTAATGAAAACTTCCATGAATAACTGCATGAGATATCATTCTCTCCCATAAGGGGAGGGAGGAGGAATAATTTTCTAGAACTTTCCTGAAATACTATACCATTTAGCAACAATTAGTGATGCTACTTAAAATGCTTTTTCAGAAAGCTTGAAGAAATGCAGCGGGGGATTTTTTAAGGCACTAACGTGAATGCCATGATTAGGCTGACTCTCCAGTAAGCTACATGCATTCATTCATGAAACAATTGGTTGAAGTCCTGTTGTATGCACAGTTAATGCATTTTCTTTTTTTTTTTTTATCATGTCACTTTCCACAAATGGAGATTACATCCAATATTCAAATGCTCAAAAACTGAACAAAATTTGCATTCTTTCTACTAAGCAAGCAAGCTTGGTCCCTCTTCCGTGTAACAAAGTCACCCCCAATATAATTGACTGAAAACATTAGAGCCACCTTTCAGAGAAGGCAATCATTTGAGCTCTGCTGTATTTCACAATACAAAGCCAGACAAAGGCTGTAACATTAAAGCATAGTAGCTTTAATAAATCTCCAATAAAGAAAAGTATTTTTACTATAGATCTGGGGTGTTTTTTTGTTAATTTGTGGAACTCACCATCACTGAATTATTGAGATAAATATTTAAGATGGATATAAAGTCCAATTATTTTCCAAACGTGCCTCTGTACTTCTGCTAAAGAAAAGTTGTACAAAGACATCAGGACAACTTAAGCACGTACTATTAACTTGGCCAAAACTTTCTGTATTGAACATATTTGCTTTTAGTAAATTTACACTTCTGTGTAAGCATCTTCCACTGGTCATCATTAAAGGCTGCCAGTTTACTTAGTGTGGTGATCTAATATAAAGTCATTTTAGCCACCGGTCACAGAAATCAAACATATCACCCAACACATACATACATACAAAGAAAAGCTAGTAGAAAGACAAAAATATTCTTAGAAACGTATCTTATGTTTAAGTAGTCAAAGTTTTCAAAACAACTAACTGTCTTGGGAAACTTCTGGTTTTAATAGTTAATTTGAAATATCTGCAAAATCATGTAAAAGCATCAGGATTATGCTTTTGCTTTTATCAGGTTAATCACTTAAGAAATGAAATAAATTCAACTAAGTAGTGATTCTAGGCAACAGCTTCACTTTTCTATTTATAAGGTCTGTCCCTCCATTCATAGCAATGAACAAGGTCTAGTAACCCAATCCTTCATACCCGAAATCAGATCCCTCATGAGACACTTCTGTTTTGTCCTGTTGTAAATACCGGCTCCTATAACTCCAGTCATAAGCACCATTTTTTTCTAATCAAAAAGAAAGGCTGCAAATTCAAGATAGTAAACTTAATTTGGTATTTTGAGGGACTATGTTATTCATAGTCACTTACCATTAAAAAACTATTTCCTACCCCAAGCTTCTGAAATTCATTACCTTTCCTGATATGTAATACATTGCTCCAACTGCCTTTAAGGCATTTGCTAGCAATTGTATGGGATCTCTTTTGGGAGAACAAGAGGTATGTGCATGAAGTATGCATGTGTATACTACAGGGAATATGATAAAGGCCTGAAATTTTTCCTGTTTATGAACTTAGAATCCAATACATTCAGGTTGACCACATTACAGCAGAATGACAGCGCTCTCAAATCTCCAAGTTTTCCATGGGTAAAATGGCAGAGACAACCATGCATAGTGGTATTTTAAGACATCACAACGATACTGTAAATTAAGTCTTGCCAAGAGAGACAGAGTAAATAACTCTAGAATATTAAGTGCTTCTGCATGCATTTACAAATGCCAATAATCCAGAAAGGATTATTGCACCAAATCTGCATCTCGGAGATAAATTAGACATTCATGCTTGCTTAGAAAGAAGGAGGTTTTTAGTTTATTTTCCTCCCACAATTTGACATCAGTATTTGAAAATTTTAAAAAAAAGTATTCAAACACTTAAGGTCCACAACAATCAGGTCAAAATTTTGACTATATTAGAATGTAAGGGAGATACTGGATAAAATGCATAAGGGGTATACTGTAGGAACAGCCAGACTTGGGGAAAATACCTGAAACATAAATCCACTTAAAGCTTCCAGGTCCCAGAAGGTATTCAGGTAGCATAGCAAAGGGAGCCCATGCAATCAGGCAAATTGCACAACAAATGACCTTGTGTGCTGGTTTGGGCTGTGATAGAGTTAATTTTCTTCATGGCAGCTAGTATGGGGCCTGTGTTTTGGGTTTGTGCTGGAAACAGTGCTGATGACGCAGGGATGTTTTCGTTACTGCTGAGCAGTGCTTACACAGGGTCAAGGCTTTTTCTGCTTCTCAGCCCACCCCACCAGCGAGGAGGCGGGGGGTGCACAATAATCTGGGAGGGGACACAGCTGGGACAGCTGCCCCAATTGACCAAAGGGGTATTCCATACCATATGATGTCATGCTCAGCATATAAAGCTGGGGGAAGAAGGAAGGAGGGGGGGGATGTTCGGGATGTTGGAATTTGTCTTCCCAAGTAACCATTACATGTGATGCAGCCCTGCTGTCCTGGAGATGGCTGAACACCTGCCTGCCCAAGGGGAGTGGTGAATGAATTCCTCATTTTATTTTGCTTGCGTGCGCGGCTTTTGCTTTACCTATTAAACTGTCTTTATCTCAACCCATGAGTTTTCCCTCTTTTACCCTTCCGATTCTCTCCCCCATCCCACCGTGGGGGGAGTGAGCGAGTGGCTGCGTGGAGCTCAGTTGCTGGCTGGGGTTAAACAACAGCACCCTGTGATACCGTATAATTTCACACAGCTAGCACTGGCACGGAATAGTTATACATTCGCCTGCCTTGCAGAACAAAGAACTGTACGTGAGTGAGCGCGCGCAGCTTTACCACCCTGGCCCCTAGAACTGCTTTTCCCTTTGGGCAGGCTGTACTCTGGGCCAGGAGAATGTCCTGAATGGTTGATTTTGATTTAAACAGGAAGCAGGAGGTAACTACCCTGCCCAGCAAGCCCTTCTGAACACCACACCATTTTTAATGTCTTCAAAAACAAGCACCGTGTAACAAAATTACTTCATGCTGGTATGAGGACAATCAAGCTGTTTTGAGCCACAGGAAAAGTCAAGCCTCAATATCGTTACCAATAGGGTGACAGTGGCAAAGTAGAAAAAAAAATTACAGAGAACAGCAGCAAAGTGCAAAGAATAGCAAGCGTGCAGAGGTATTTTTGGAAGGATCATCTTTCTACTTTCATGATTAAATAGTATTTTTAATAAGAACATCATAAGTTGGTTTTCCATTCAAAAGCTTGTTTCAGCTTTCATATTTTTTCCCATTATCAGAGTAAGGAACATGCCTGTCGACAGATTTTATTATAAATTAAATCATACGCAACATGGGGAAAAGAAATAGTGAAACTTTCAAAAAGACAACTGCTTCCACCATAATTCACAGTAATTAAATACGAATTTTAAAGTGTAATTTTCATCAAGGCACTTGAATTAAAATATTCACAGTAGGGTTAAGAGTGTGACGCTGATAAAAAAATTCAGAGACTAATTCATATTGATCGGAATGAAATACATCCTGGGGTGCTGCTTGTCTTGCACTAAGTGGCTTGTGGAACCTTCTCAGTATTTCTCAAACACTTCCTGTCAAGCAGCGCAGATTTCCTCCAGACTCAGCGTGGGTAAGCGAAGCAACGCAAATCCAGCCTACTAGTCAGTGAAGGATTTTATTGGCCTATTGCCTCAGAGAGAAGCCAAGATGAGCCCAACGCTTCCACTTTCCCTTGAGACACCGCTGCCTGGGCGCAGCCTGTGCAGAAGCAGGAACACAAAGGGACATACGTGCACCACTGAGATGCATGAACGTGTTCTGCTGAGTAGGTTTGCTGCTTACCTGGCAACAGCAGGGGCACAGGTGAGAGAGCAGAGATGGCTCATTCCAATGGATATTTACCTGAACTTCCAACGCACAGCTCTGCCTCTGCCCAGCAGAAAATAGAGCAGCATAACAGGGAAAAGAAATAAATACAAGTAATGCAAAGGAATCAGTGTCGAGTATGTCTTTCATTAAAAGCTCTGTTTGCAGGCAGTTTTCTTAAGTATAAGGGCTATGTAAGATCAATACTGCCTTTAAACATTTATGTCTTTTCACCTTTTTCTGCAGTTTTTATTCTTGCTAGGTTTATATCTGCTAGTCCCAAAAGGAATGCAGAAGTGGCAAGCGTAATTCAAGTTTCATGAAAGCAATCAGTCAAATAGTGTCTCCAGGCCCTATATAGGTCCCCCCCATTGAGGGAAAAATCTCTCATATGGGCTAGCATGTTAAAAATCACCAGAGAATTCCAGTGAAAGAAATATCTCCCCAAAGCCTATCATTTGAAGTCTACAATTACCTATTTCCTCATTTCTGGTGCTCAGACTTGTGCTTGATAACAGAGTTCCAACCCAGCATACTGACACACTGTCTGAATACCCACAATTGGTATTTCCCAATTCACACCTCTATTCCCCTCATCCCTGCAACAGTACAGTAACGCCATCAGCCATCCTCCATCTTCTCTAAAGACATTATCTGCAATTACATTACTAACTCAGTAGAAAGCAGGTGGTAGCTTTGAAGTTAATGAGAATGGAACACAAGCAATATTTTGTTTTCAGATTAAGAATTCCCTAGAGAAACGACAACTTCTGAAAATCACTTACAAAAACAGACTCTGCCACTCTGCAGCAATAGTTCAAAGCCCGAGCACAGCTATATTACCTTGTTGGGACTATTCCCACAGAGCATTGGCTCAAGTGACAATCACATAATCAAAAGCTAAATACAAAAGGATTAATCTTCATATATCAAATGAAAAGGAGGTTGTAGGAAATAATATTTATTTTAAAAGTTTTAGAAGAGGAAAATCTGAATGAACCTTAGTCCTACAGCAGCTACTCATACTTTTGAGGTTTTCTCACCAATATTTTGCTTTCAAGCAAGGTTAGCTTCTCAGTGCTCTTATTTCTTTTCTTGCTGCCCTTAAAAGGTTCACGGTTGTAGAGCTCTTGTATCTACCGGGTTACACAGAAAGCTATTGAGCCTTCAGTAGAAATTGTTTCCAAAGATGATATCAAACAACACTGGAAAACAAAGTACCAAAACAAGTTTTAAGAGAAATAAGGTCCACTGCACCTTTTCACTGTGGGACCAAACAAGATATCACACTAAGTACATAACTCTTTTTACACTTGCATGACCAAAGAAACACCAGAGTTAATACAAAGCCCCATTTATTTCTATTGACTTCATCGTATTCGTGCCACCATTCTACTAGAGCATGCCCTAAAAACTCATAGAATTTTAGTTGTGCGGTTTTTTTTTTTTTAAAGGAGCAAACCTTTCTGCCAAGAAAAAAATCCTACTACTGGAATGTATATAAAAATCAGAGTGCAAGATAAACAAACCTCAATTTAATAGAGAGGGCAACTATTAGAAACAAAAATACATTATACAACAAATTAATCCTGGAATCTCTAACTTCAGTTATTTCAAAACTTTTTACTTTCACTGCAGTTTTTGTTCCTTGAACTTATCTTATGGGCTATTTGTTAATCAGAGTGGGGAGAAGAGAGAGAGAGGAAAATTAACTTCTATTGTGAGAAGTGCTTTGATTGCAATGAAGTACTAATAATTAATGGCATAATGAGCTTATTGCAAGTCACATAAAATATCAACATTATTACAACCAAATTTTAGCCAAAGAAATAAAAATATGCAGAGTGTTTCCAAACAGGAAACACAAGTAGGCAGAAAGCAGCTGTTCAAACCACAAAGATGTTACATTAAAGTCAAATCTTACTTCTGCTGACAGTGTTAAGATAGCTATGATAAATCACAAGTACTGAAGACCAGTTTTATAGCCCCTTTGAAAAATGGTTTCTCTGTAAGCATAAGACAGACAAATGACATGCTTCATTCACCCTAAAATGACCCAGAACAAACTAGATGTCTGTTGAATTGCCAACAGCTTTCTGTGAAGCTTCCCCAGGGCCTCACTGACAAGCTCCTTGCTCGTGCCCCGCCATACTGGTCTGAGGTAAAAACAATTCTAGTCTGCCAATATGGATGGAACCTGCCCACATATTTGTGCTCTAAGCTGAAATCCATACATAAAGAGAAATTATATACTAATACATTTTCAAAGATTGGGCAAGCCAAAGCAACATGGATGAAACAGAATTTTGCCTTCAGAGGTTGGAGTAAGCACTTGCTAGCTGCAAGGACAATCATAAAATCTTCAGGTTGGAAGAGGCCTTCAAAGACCATCTAGTCCAACCTCCCCGCAATGAGCAGGGATATCTGCCACCAGCCTGGCCTTGAAAGTCTCCAGGGATGGGGCATTTGCCACCTCTCTGGGCAACCTGTGCCAGGGTTTCACCACCCTCATTGTGAAACATGTCTTCCTTATCTCTAGTCAAATCTACTCAATGTAGTTTAAAACCGTTACCCCTTGTCCTAGCACTACAGGCCCTGCTAAAAAGGTCTGTCCCCATCTTTCTTATAAGCCTCCTTGAAATACTGGAAGGCTGCAATAAGGTCTCTCTGGGGCCTCCTCTTCTCCAGACAATCTCATCTATTGATCTTACTGCTGCATTTGGACGTGTAGCACAGAGTGTTTCACACAATATATGAAGCTAAGCTTAAGGACTAATACTGGGTATAATGTCCCACTTTCTGATGTCCCAAAAAAAGTTTCTGAGAATGCCCTGTAATTTTGTTTTGCTTTAAAATATGGAATAATTATTATTCTCCAGTTAAATGTAAGGAGTGCTTTGTTCTCAGGGCAAACAGACTACACATTTAGAACAGCCAGTTCTTGCATGGTGCTGTCAGCTGACATGATCAAGCATGGTATTAAATATTCTCTTTATATGCTGAGGAAAGGGGAGTAACAGAACTTTTATATTCTAGGGCTTCAGACACTATGAAACAGGGCAGAAATGGCTGCAGTGAAAGGCTGTGATAGAGAATAGCCTGTGTCAGTAGAAACAGCAGTCTCCAAGAAGTCCTGTTCCCTTTCCCAAGGTCAGCATGTGTTTAGGATTGGCAGAAGGTTCCAGCGTTTCCGCTAGATTAGATCCAGAAATTGTCTTCCACACATGGAAGTTCCTCAAACACCTCCTGGCTCCTAACTGCTCTGGATCTTGTCTCAAAACCCGAGTAGTGCCTTTAGGAAAGCTCCTTTATTCACATCTTGGTGACAGTTCAGAAATACAACAGCATCCACTGCTCCAAGGCTCTTGGCCTTGTATCTATCCACAAACGCAAAACGGCGTAAGATGACTTCAGTATACAAGACCAGAAAAAGCTGTTATTTCTGACATATACAATTCCAGAACAAAGTAGTACAACCTAAATTACGTTCAGTGCTTTAAGCAGATCTATGGTCTACATACTGGCCCATACAATTTCTTCACAATTATTACTCATCAAGGTTGGAAAGGTATCAAGGCATCATCAAGTTAAACAGGCTCCTGAAGATTGGTGATCAAACTGGCAATGGGGCACAGGTCTGCTTAGTCTCGTATCACAGCACTTGAGGTACCTGACTCATCTTGCTTATCTCAGCTTCTTTGCTGTGTGGCGGCCGTGCAATGTCACATTACGCTGACAGTGGATACACAGTGCCACAGAAAGTTTCCAGAGTCTTCTCTTTCCTTTTTTGTAGTCAATCTTTCTCTCACTATTCATTTATTCCATAACTCATGTTATCCTCAGATTTAGATAGTTATAGAGAATAGAAGGCCTTTATCTTAATGGTTCTTCGCGGAGCACATTAAACACACACACAACAGCGTCCAATACCATCCGATCTAATCATGCTCAAGCAGCAAAACCACAACTCCTCGTGAAATCTAGCAGCTCACTCTCTCCATCTTTACACAGTAAAGTGTCACTGAATTCTGAGACAGTACTCTGTGCTTCAGATTTTGGAAGATCAAGACCCAAAATAACTTTGTTCCAAAAACTCTGTGAAAAAAGACTTTCTGTTCTGCCAGTGAAAATATGCTCTCAGAGGAGATCCAGCAGGCTTCATTTCATTATATTAAGCCTTTTAGAAAAGGAGATTTAGACGTGTTACCTTCTTGTCCCAATAACCTCAGCTATACGGCTGTGGTCTAGAGAGTAGATACAGGTTTACAATGCATGCAGCTTGGCTCAACACAAAACTCTTCTGTTGTGCCATTTATGATACAGACTGCTCTGTTAGACACAAAATAGACAAAGCAGGTCAAAACAGAAAAAGCATGGAGGTAATACCTTGAGAAAGTTAAGAATCAGCATTTTTACTTTCAGTCTGGCTCTCTTTAAATGAACCATGGGCTGATAACTGAACCTCAGTGGCATTTGATATTCAGGCATAATCTTTCTTTCCCTCCTGTTCATCTGGAGCAACATCTGGAGAATGTTAGCCTAGTTTAAAAATAGATGATAACCGTAGGCTAATCAAAATGGACATCTAATGATGAGAAGCAACCACTTGTGCAGCATGTACTCTATTAGTTTAACAATACAGGGCCTTCTAATTGTTCACACTATTATTCCACTCCCTCAGAATAAGACTCTTGGATCTCTGAGCTAAGTACAATTTGGGAAGGTGTAGTTCTATTGTAGCATTCATTTACAGTGATGTTTTTATGCAGAACTTCAAGAATCAACAAAGCGCGACTTCAAAAAACTGAAAGCATACAAAAGGAATCAGAGTCCTTGAGTATTAACTGTTTGTCATGAAACAGCTGGAAACAGTCTCCTGACAGGCATTTGCCACACTACTTTTGGAGACTTTCAAAGACAGGCTAACGTCAGCATAGTCATTGATGAGCAGCCATTCTCAGGTTGAATGTAACTGGCTTTAACCCAATTCCCAACTCAAGTTATAAAATCCTTGCAATACCTCAGTAAGACAGCTCAACTTCATTCTGAAAAAAAACTTTTGCTGTACTTCAGCTCACATTTCAAATATGATAATGCCATTTCCCATATCTGGAGTAATGGTTTCAGAAATTTTATCAATAAGGAAGTAACCTCATCTTTGAAACACTAGTTCTTTATTCCATCCCTTTCTATAATACACCCTTTTAGACTACATTGAAAAAGATGCAATAATTTACTGCTGTAATTTGAAAGAGGTTGACTGATCTGCATGTGAAGCAGGACACAGAGGGTCTTGAAAGTAATGCAGTTGGAGTCCTACACCATCCAAAGAATATAGAATATCCCATGAAAGTTTATTTTATGACTTGTTCCACAGTAGGAAAGCATTAGACTGTAGAAGTCAAATGACATCCTTCACAGATTTAGTTTATGTCCACATTCCTAATTATTCAGAAATACCCAAGATTTTTTTTATTTTTATAAAACCACCATCGTGTAAAGAAAAGCTGCCACACTGTCATGTTCTTGCATTCACTTGAACAAACCCTTTCAGGTACATCATTATGATTTCAGCCACATTTTCAAGAATTTCTCACTTTCTGAACTTGTGTCTTACCAGTTAATCAGCAAAACCAGAGTCCCAAGAACACGGTAAAATGAAGTTTAGTAAAAATCTCACAATAACAAGATGATCCATTAATCACTCCAGGTGAAAAACAATATACGATAAGACCTAATGGTTATCACTTTTGCCACTTGAAACTGACTGAGAAGCAATCACATTCCATGTGATTGCCTGTCTCTTTAGCAAACAAGGAGCCCTGAACTCTGCTGATCCCACAAGACTGGTATCCACACATCATACATGTGAACTATTAAGAGTGTCATTAATTAACACGGCTGCTGGCAGAGACAGGGTAGTGCTCTGTGACTAGAGAGACCTCACTGAGCTTCGATTACCCCTTCACATTTAGAAGCAGCCTCTTAGGCCTTTAATGACACACATTTAATATTACAGGAGTCTGTTAGAAAATTCAATCGTCATAAACGTACCGGGATGAACAGAAGATTTTACAGTTCAGCACTACCCTGTTCAAAATTGTTCACAGGCAATAACCACCATTCATCTTGGGAAGGAAGATAAAGGGACAAATCATTGACATATTAACTGCTACAAGGTATGCCACAAAAAGAAATGAAGTCCCTTAAAAAGAAGAAAAAAAAAAAGGTACAAAATAACCATAGCTCACGTGCCTAGCAAATGAGAAACAATCTATCAACATTTAGCCTATGCTGCCATTGATTTTTCTGCAAGAATGGATATGACAACATGCATGTTGTCAACATTTCCCCTGCTATGGCTCAAGATGACAGAGGAAAAAACTCATTCCAACTGAAAAAACTTTTGTGTGTAATCTAGGGGCTCTGATTCACAAGGGAAAGATATCTAAGGCAAACTAATACCATTAATAACCACTGTTAATGGCTATTTACATGCTAAAAAGTCTTAATTTTTTTCCAGAAAGCTTTTGTCAAGACTCCAACAAAACCTCCCATGGAATCAACATGGCAAAATTTGTCATGACAGCATGAGACAGTGACTAAACAGTTATCAAACTCATGCCCGATAGCAATAGAGATGGCCAACTCTCACCAGTTTACAGACATTGCTCTTCTGTGTGAGCTGCAGTGAAAATAACTTTGGAAAGTAACTGCTCCCGAGCTGACGTAAGTGTATACAGCACAAAAAGCTAAGCTTTACTCTGAGAACACATTTAGAGCACAGCTAATCAAAACTTCAGCATACATTACTCTTTGCTATCATTAAAATGAGACAAGCCAAAGAGCAAAACATCTTGCATAACCAGTTGCTTAAATAAGATACAAATAACAGAGCATATGCTGTTTTTCAAACAACTACCAGCGTTTCAATGCAGTTGCTCTTTCATCTTACAGTGAAACAGCAATTATTTCCAGTGGAGTGGGCCCACCATCTGAGGCTACTGAATACACTTCAGCTTCCATCTCTGAAAACAGATTAGCGTGTATAAGCATTAATTTCATTATTTTATCATCAGCCAAAATTGATTTAGTAAGTGCTTCCTGGATCACAAAGAAAGGAAAGATCCCTTCTCTCTTCCCACAGCATCAGAACAAAAACTTTACAATATCATAAGCCTCGCCCAAAGCACTTGCACCTTAGAATTGGAGCCTGGATGGTAAGTGCCAACTAGCAAGAAACAGCAAATGTTGTGGTCAGGGAAGTCCCATTTTTACACAAGGGCCTCACCAGCAACACCTGGGAAAGAAAGGAGTCTATTCCTCAGCTCTCATGGCCATCAAAACCAAGTGTATAAGCCATCCCACACAGTGACAGGCTGTTGGCAAGACGAAAATTTATTGTCAGGACTTTCAATGGCATCTAACTGTGCAAAAGCCTACAGTTCTCATTCCAAAGGTAAAGTGGACATTGGCATTTCTGTGGACGTAAAGATGAGGCCATGGTATTACAGTTAAATCAAACTTTGATGAAATTTACTGTTCATTCAAAGTATGACACAACCTTAAAAAGAACCAACATTTCATATTTTCCAAATTATTTTTAAGCTTATATAGGAATTTGATAAAAACTGAATAAACAGTCTTAAAGTAACATTTATAATGATACTGTTACAAACCTAAAACAAAACAAAAAGAAGAAAATAGGTTGAATTCCTCCCTTGCCTCTATCCTGTATTTTTTTAAACACCCTTCTCTAAACAGGAGTAGATAATAGCATCGTAATTTCATAGAAGTGTGAATCCTTGTTGCACTCCAGTCGGAGATTACTTAATGAACTGATGTGGATTTACATGAGGCTTAAGTCTAAATTAGGTATGAATTTTCATACTACATTTCAGAAACAAACATTTCAGCATTTACTTCAAACTGTATGTCTTTCATACTCAGAGCTAAGCTACACTATCAAATTATGTCAGTCACATTAATACCTGAGCTCACAATTTCTGATAACTATCTGCGAGAGTTTTTATTGTCTTTTTCTCTCTCTCCATAGTGCTTCTCCACTTGTATTGGAAAGAAGCGCTATCCAGAAGAATGAAACAAGTGGAATATATATTTCTGATTCTTCCTTTTCATGCCACTGTTCCTTTCTCAGTGAAATGAGGAAAAAAAGGGTTGGTAGCCATGTATCTTCTCTGTAGAGCTAGCCCCTTCCATAGCAAGAAGCCAGAGCACAGAGTTTCAGTCAGCTAACATATGTCACTGACCTGTATCACTGCAGTGATGAATAAACTGTTATGACTACTTTTAGACCTTGCACGGTAGTGGGGGAAAAAATAAATATAATCCTTGTTTACTATACGATTTGTATTCAGAATTAAAACCAAGAATACAGGAAGCTTCTAGGAAAAGCAAGATGGTGAATAAAAGCAAGAAGAGTCCTATATAAAATGAGCATCTACTGCTCCATTTAATGGATTTAAAAAGAAACACCCGTTCCTTTACTTAAAAAAGATTTCAGGAAATCCTAAAGATTGTCCAGACTTGGCAAGTTTAATTTTTTTTTTCCATTGACATTTCACCAGTGATTAGTGTGTTTCAGAGAAGGATTAACCTGTAGCCTAACCCAGCTGAGCATCAGATTTCAGAAAGGTTCTCCATAAGCTTATAAAATGTTTTGGACTTGATCTAGATTAACAATAAGTAAAAATCAATGTAATTTAAGGTAATATAAGAGCAAATGGAGTGAATCTGATCAACGAGGTGACAATCCTCAAAAAGACAAGTGATTCGTAGGAATACATGGTTACAAACAAGTTATACACAAAGGAAGGTAACCGCTGTGCAAAACAGCCTCCATGCCTGCTTAAGTCCAATACTCTCTGATGAGGTTCTTTTAAATATTCTGCAAGAGGAGAGTTTAATGTTTAATACCAAAACCAGTTATTTGCAGATATTTGATTTACATGGGATTCTGATTTAGCAGAGTGATACAGCAACATATTGAAATTACAACACAAGCACAACATAGCAACTGCAACACATAGCTCAATCACAGTATAAACGTGATTCTCATTACCAGCCTCTACATGCTCACCATCATGACACTGGACTTCCTTTCTTTGTTAGTTGCTCAGTTTTTATACACTATTATTGAGCTGAGCCAGGTATAAACTGCCCACATGCTGGTCTGGATGGCTGAGGAGGACATTAATGCTCTTTCAATTAACTTAAGCAAAACCATTTGCACAACCAGCTGATGCACTCAAGTGATACAGCTTGTTAATTGAAAACAAAGGCCACCCTCTGGTCCCCTTTGTTTCGAGTTCCAGGTGGGGTTTTTCGGTTTTGTTTGCTTGCTTGGTTTTGTTGGGTTGTTGTTTGTTTGTTGGGGGGCCAGGGGGAATTGCAACAGCTGTGGTCAGTCACTCTCTACTTCCCACCCTTGCCCATGTCTTCTGAGCCTTCTTCCATTGCAGTGGTTTATTGACTGGTGACCGTGCTGCCTGGGTCCCTTAACCTCACTGCCTCTCAGCCTCACCTTCCTCTGCCCCATGTCCCCCTTCCGTTCATTCAACTCCTCCTTTCTCACCCACCTTTCCACCCTGAATTGCAACCTCAACATCTTGTAGAGAGGAAGAGAGTGCAGCCCCACATGGCCTGTCCATACCTCAGCCAGGTGCTGCTTGGCTGTTGGCAGATACATCGGAAACACTTTGAAGCCTCTCAAACACCCCAGGAAAATACAGCCATACCTTATAAGCAGCCAGCCCAGCATACACGCAGGACAAGCGCTGGACAAGAACTACACTCTACTGGGTGTGTCTCAACACCCTTCAATCTCCAGCATAGACACATTCCACCTGCGTCACAACCAGCCTTTCACACAGCACGGTCCGTTTCCAAAGCCATTTAAATGGGACCTTTTTGGGAACTGACTGAAGTGAAGTGAGAAGGGGCCAAGCATTACACTGCAAGTTTCTGTCTGCCAGCATGTCATCACACACTCGGACTTGGCTGGTTCAGTCTTTGCCACCAGGCACTGTAAGACCTCTTTAAAAATGATGCCAGCAGACAGGCTACCCATATCCTGGTTTTAGGTTATCTGAGAAATAGTCACGTAGCAACATATTACACAAATTAAAACCTTTACTAAACAATTGCGATAGCATCACCACTCTGATCAGTCACACATGTATTATTATAATGAGCTGTGTTTGCACAGCAAAAATTAAACATTCAAGCCAATCATCTTTCTTTCTAATATGAAAAGCAAGTTCTAAACCACAAACCCGTCCCCTCTTTGCAACATACCATGACTGAAACAATATAACTGCCAAATGTCAAGAAATTTTTAAAAGCTTCAAAAAAGCCATTCTTAACACCTTTCCACTCCAAATCATCTTATTTACATATTGCAAAACTATATATTGAGTATGCATCTGACAAATTAATTCAACAGTGCATGATTATAGTGGGTTAGCATAATCCAATTTGCATCACAGTATAGCTTGCTATTTGCAATTACGTTTGTTATACATAAGGTGCAAACACGCATCAATTATTATTATTATTACTACTACTAACAATAATAATAACAACAATAATAATACTGTGGTACCTACTTAAATTTCCCAGGCACAATCATTTTTCATTTTAAAACAAAAACAAGGAATCAGAGGACTCCAGGCAGCTCAAGAATCATGCTTCAGAGAATCCATACCTAGCATGCCAGGTATAGCAAACTCTGTCAGGAAAAATTCCTCCAGATTTAGGCCAATAACACCAATTTTTACCATGCATATACTATATCTCAATTTATGTGCGAGAGATTAGGAAATATTTAATCCCTTATTTTAAGAATTAAATACCGGGTTAAACTCACAACAAAGTCCTTTAAAATCCAAAGCTATAGAATCGTTCTTGGAATGATTCTATATTGGAACAGGCTGCCCAGGGAATTGGTTGAGTCTCCACCCCTGGAGGTATTAAAAGGCATGTAGACATGCCATTTAGGGACATGGTTTAGCGGTGGACTTGTCAGTGTTAGGTTTATGGTTGGACCCAGTGATCTTAAAGGTCTTTTCCGACCTAAATGATTCTATGATTCTGAGGCTGAGAGGATGGTAGCTTCCTTGCAGAGAAGCTGAATTTGTTACTCCCCATCCATTAGGAGAAGAATGACAACAGTGTCAATACTGGTACTTGAGTTTCACATTAGAAAATGGGGCCCCTGAAAATGCAGTAGATCACTGCAAGTGCTGGCTCCTGCTCCCAGACATCAAAGCGACGAAGCTGCGCAGTGGTAGCCACGGAGCGTTCGGCACTTCTCTTCTTTAAAGGCTGCTTACCTTACTGCTTGTTTAGGAAGCAAAAATCATATCCCACAAAACTAAACTTCATTATCCCCTTCTGAAAAGGTTTGCCAGCACAGTCAGCAACCTTTATAAACTTTCACCTCTGCACTATATTTATACCATGCAGCTCCTTACATCCTCTTGTCTTAGAGTTACACAAGCTTTTTAAAATTGTCTCACTTCATGTACAGCATTTTTGTACTTTTGTATTTTTGTACTTGAAGTCAATGTATTTTCCTCACTACTGTCACACGGCTGTTTCCCCAGCTCTTCATTAAAGAATTAACTCCATGTTAGAGTTACCTGGGCACCATCTGAGAACATTACAAATGCAGAACTTCCAGCCCATTTCAGTGCGGCTAAAAATAGATAATATCTTGTAAACCTAAATTCCTCGAGCTTGATCTAAAATGCTCAGTTCCCAAATGTCTTTCAGCTGGATTTCATGAATGTCGCATCAGTATCCTTCCAAAAACTTCTCCATAAGAATGTCTTTACAAAAGCAATTTCTTTTTTTGGGGGTGCAAATAATCAGAATACATTAAGAAATTCCACTAATATCTTACAGGTAAGTCACTAGGACTTTAAAAGTCACAACAACTTCAAAAGTCCGTATGCAAAACATGCAGCAACAAATATTCAGAAAACTTCCTAATCACACCAAATCAAAAAAGAACTTGTAGAAAAATCAGTGATTACTACAGTGTGTTAGAAGTAGCCAGCAAGTTTGAAGGATAATATCTGAAATAAATATTTGAAATAGTCTTAGCACACTAATGCTTTTTCAAGTACATCGTATCTCAAATTCATCAAAGTTCATTCCTTCAGCCCAAAGTATGCCACATTCTTTTTTCCTATTTTGCTGCATATGTTATCACATCATACCATAATCTAGTTCTGTTCACTTTTGAAAATGCTACTTTTTAAAGACAGCTTTGCAAGAGTTACTGTGTTTATATTGCTCAATGTATAATCAATATAAGCATTGCCATCTCCTATGGGAGATGGAAAGTTCAGTTCTTAAGTTTCAGATTAGCAAGAATCTCTTCCCTGCTTTGGGCTTATCTGAAAGAGTCAGTGAGAAAGATCTGGATTAAAATCCAAGTGAAATGACAGGGAAGAACTTTTTCAGCGGCAAATTAGACATTAGGCAACATAAACATTACATGATTTGGAATAGATTATGCCAAATCAGTAGCTTAGAAAGACTTGGGCTATAATAAAGAAATGAGGTTTTTGGGCCTTTTCCCATTTCTGCTGTGTCTTCACAGGAGGCAATTTTGCGACTTGGAAGTCCTCCTAACCACAATTTGTTCTAAATTCTTAATGAGTCAAAAATGCTGTATTCATCTTTGAATAATTCTACAGCTATCTACTCTGGTATATGAATGACACGTCTTGGATACATCTCCAGGACAAAGATGTGTCATTTGGTTAAGTCATTTAAAATCAATGGTACTTACTAGCAGACAACAGAGTTAGTTCGGAACTCCATAGAAATTGGTATTTTCCACAAAATGGTAATTCTTACATCATATCCCTTTAAACTGAGTATCAGCATGCGAGGATAAATAGATAACCAAAGCACACTGGTAGAAATTCAATCTAGCTAGTGATACAGAACACAACAACAGAGAAAATGAGAGAATAAAACAATAGAGAACCTGTATGCAGTATCTGCAGTGCACGTGAGGTGCTAGGAAGTTGTATGCAAAGTGAGGTCAAATGAAACCACACCTAAAGCATTTTGATTTGAATAACCAGAGTTTATTGGTTTTCTGTACAAAGAAAACAATTGATATTTCCACCTGGTAAAAGTCAAAAATTTAACTGCAATTTGAGAATGAAAAAATTTGAAATACTGAAACTTCCAGCCAAACACAATACGAGGCTTTTAATTCGCTATGCTCGAAATAACGAGACACACTGTGCCTAAGACTTGAATAAATAAGCTGCTGCGGAACTGATTCAGTGCATATAAAACATTGTGAATGCTGCTTTTTTTTTTCTTCCCCTGGATTGAGGTACATTACAGCTCCCAAATACCTGCCCTGGGGAAGCAAAAATAGCATGTAACGGGGCCAGGAGGCAGGAGAAGACTCTGAACATGAAGAGATCTTGTGACTTTGAGTATAGAAAACTAAACACACGCATCAAGCAGCTCCCTAAAGGCTGTTGCTACAGGCTTCAGGCGAGACCCGTCACAACTAATGGAAACAAAATGGGAGAAGACACACATGCAAATTCAAAGATAGCCTAAGACTGCTATGACCCATAACATTATTCTGATATTTGCTAATTTAACAAATCTATTCATTTCCTCATGCGCCTCTAGGAGCTATTACATTATACATTAATTAACTGGAGATATTACGAGTTGTCACAGCAATGAAAAAATGGTTTTTGAGATGAAAATTTGAGCACCTGGGAAAGCTTCAGCAAAGAAATAACCTTGGTATTTTAAACAGCACATGAAGCTGTTTTGTATCTAATTTCAAAATCATGCTTTGAAAGCCAAAACCCAGAAAACAACCACCAATTTTGTGAACTAACTCTATTACAAACCGTGACATCAACAGCAAATGTGAACATAATACACTTTCTAATAGAACATATTCCCTCATGTTTTGAGTGTGAACATCACAATAAGAAGGGGACAGTACCATTCTGTGACACTGAAATTACTACAGACATCTTTTCTAGTTTTGCTTTTCTTTTGGGCAATTTTCTATAAGAGTACAGACTAATACTATTTCTCACACACTGATGTCACCGAGATCGCAAATGGACCATTGGAAAGATAGCTACATACACAGATGGTTTCTCAGACTTTTGTATTCTTCATGCACATCACTCCTTCATAATTATTTTATTGTAACAAACAGCAATGTAATGATTGACATGAACAAATCTCTCTTCAGTTCAACAAACCACCATGCAAACCAGTTTTTCCCATCTCAGAAAAATCCTCCAGATTTTAATTTTGTGCCACAGCAACATGACAACTACCTACCCCTAACACATATCTGACTCTTGGTTTTGACTGAACCATCACAAATAAAAGAATTTTGCCTTGAGATATTCCCTTGGGGGGGTGGAGTCTGAGAAAACCTAGCTATAGAAAAGTCTTAGAATACTGCCAAAGAATTAAAACCTATGTGCATGTGTTAGAGGAACAAGAAAGAAGTTGTACAGTGTTCACTTACTTAGACTAATAGTGATTAAAATAATTTTTTTCTATTGTTGTTATCAAGACACTTCTATTTAAGTTTATATTGATAGAATAATTCCAGTTGGAAAAATTACCAAAAAAAATATTGCTCTATAGCTGCCAGAAATTAGCTCTCAACTTGTTTTTCATGGGTTACAATATTCTTAGTACGTCACAGCTGGAGACAAAAGGTAGGAACAAGTCATAAACTCAGGTATCTTGGCCTCTGAAAGGTTAAAAATAAACCCTGCGTCACTCTTCCCTAAATAAAGACACTTGCTAGAAAAACAATCCCAATGTTTTAGAAAGTCCTGTAATCTTTGAGTCAGTGTCATGCGGTACTAGACTCCAGGCTTTACAACAAACTGATATGAAATAGTAGTTTAAGGGACTATGTGTAATTAATCAGTAAATTATTCATACAGTCATGAACAGCTGCTCTGTAGGATTCAAGACATGATCCGTTATATTTATAGCACTGTTATACCTATTCATGCTTTAACAACTGGTAAATATTACA
The DNA here is from genome assembly GCF_000687285.1 of Phaethon lepturus. Classification (NCBI taxonomy): domain Eukaryota; kingdom Metazoa; phylum Chordata; class Aves; order Phaethontiformes; family Phaethontidae; genus Phaethon; species Phaethon lepturus. The sequence goes on along the minus strand of NW_010531299.1, from coordinate 5,279 downwards.
AGTGAAATGACTACTAGAAAGCCACAAAAAAGACTGCGTGTACGAACCCTAGCCTAAGCCTCTCTCAATATATGAATGCCTTATTCAGCTACATTCTTGCAAATATTACCAAGACCCTGTATTTTTTTTATTTTTGTATAACAACTATAACACTATTTCTAAACTAGAAATATTTTTTTAATTTTAGGAGACAGATGATACAGCAGAAATAATTCACCTCATAAGCAGCATCTTAAGGGTGCAGAAGCAGGCTGTCCTCACGTGTTGAAAGACAAACCAGCAGGGAAGACAACCATCCCGGCTGAACAGATCGCTTTGGCTGGAACTCGGGGAACAAAAAAGACAGTTTATGATATGACATGAGGTTATGCAGGGAGAAAATTAGAAGGGCCAAAGCCCAAGAAGAACTTAATCAGCCTACTGCTGTGAAAGACAATAAAAAGAAGTTTCTGTACATACATTAGCAACAAAAGGAGGGCTAAGGAGAATCTCTATCCCTTATTGGATGTGGGGGGAAACAGTGATAAAAGACGGGGAAAAGGCTGAGGTACTTAACATTGTCTTTGCCTCAGTCTTTAAGAGTAAGACCAGCTGTTCTACAGGTACCCAGCCCCCTGAGCTGGAAGAACAGGGACAGGGAGCAGAATGAAGCCCCCATAATCCAAGGGGAAATGGGTAGCAACCTGCTACACCACTTAGACACACACAAGTCTATGGGGCTGGGTGGGATCCAAAGACAAAAAAAGCCACTTTCACAGAATCACAGAATCATGAAGGTTGGAAAAGACCTTTAAGATCATCAAGTCCAACCATCAACCCAACACCACCATGCCCACTTAACCATATCCTGAAGTGCTCTTCAGTCATTTATCATCAGTCCTGGCTAACCAGGGAGGTACCGGTTGTCTGGAAGTTAGCAGATATGATGCCCATCTACAAGAAGCACAAGGAGGAGGATCCAGGGAACTCCAGGCCTGTCAGTCTGCCCTCAGGGACAAGGAAGCTTATGGAGCAGATCATCTTGAGTGCCATCACGCCACAACGTACAGGACAACCAGGTGATGAGGCCCAGTCAGCGTGGGTTTATGAAAGGCAGGTCCTGCTTAACTAACTTGATCTGCTTCTATTAGTGGATGAGGGAAAGGCTGTGGATGTTGTCTGCCTAGACTTTAGTAAAGCCTTTGACAATGTTTCCCACAGCATTCTCCTGGAGAAACTGGCTGCTGAAGGCTTAGATGGGTATACTCTTCGCTGGGTAAAGAACTGGCTGGATGGCTGGGCCCAAGGAGTTGTGGTGAATGACCTTCACTCCAGTTGGCAGCCAGTCACAAAGCAGTGTTCCCCAGGGCTCAGTACTGGGGACCATTCTGTTCAACATCTTTGATCAGGACAAGGGGGTTGAGTGCTTCCTCAGTAATTTTGCAGACAACACCAAGTTGGGTGGGAGTGTTGATCTGCTCAATGGCAGGAAAGCTCTGCAGAAAGATCTGGACAGGCTGGATCAATGGGCCAAGGTCAATTGTACGACGTTCAACAAGGCCAAGTGCCAGGTACTGCACTTCAGTCATAACAACCTCATACAACATTACAGGCTTGAGGAAAAGTAGTTGGAAAGACACCTGGTGGAAAAGGACCTCAGGGTATTGGTCGACAGACATCAGAATATGAGCCAGCAGCATGCCCGGGTGGCCAACAGAATCCTAGCTTGTATTAGAAATGGTGTGACCAGCAGGAGCAGGGAAGTGATGGCCCCCCTGTACTCAGCACTGGTGAGGCCACACCTCAAATACTGTGGTCAATTTTGTGCCCCTCACTACAAGACAGACATTATCTGGAGCACAAGTCTTATGAAGAACAGCTGGGGGAACTGGGGTTGTTTAGCAGGGAGAAAGGGAGGCTGAGGAGAGACCTTATTGCTTTCTACAACTACTTGAAAGGAGGTTGTAGGGAGGTGGGTGTTGGTCTCTTCTGTAAGGTAACAAGCAATAGGACAAGAGGAAACAGCCTCAAGTTGTGCCAGAGGAGGTTTAGATTGGACATTAGGAAAAATTTCTCCACTGAAAGTGTTGTCAAGCGTTGGAACAGGCTGCCCAGGGAAGTGGTTGAGTGGTGGACATGGCTGAGTGGTGGG